>NW_028258142.1:13245227-13548257 GCF_053883595.1 Heterocephalus glaber | reverse complement strand
AGCTATTCCTCTGCTGGGTATCTTCCCCAAAGAATTAAAAGAATCATACCACAGTGATGTATGTGCACCATGTTCATAGCAGCACAATTCATGATAGCTAAAACTTGGAAGCAGCCCAATTGCCCATCAACTGGTGATTTGATAGAGAAAAAATATTTTTTTATAAAATGTAGTACCACTCAGTCATAAAAATGAGAAATTAGGGACATTTATAGCTAAATGGATGCACATTGAGGCCATACACTTAAGTGAAATAAATAGGAGACACGTGTGTAAATACCAAATAGTTTCTCTAGTGTGAGAAACTGAAAGTGTAAATAAGGACTAAAAGGTATGATAGATAATGTGAAGTAGGAAGAAAAGGGGCAAAGTGGAAGGGGAAGTGGGAGGGGTAGGGGAAAGGAAAGAAAGGAATGGATTTGAGAAAATATAAAAATGGAAACAAAGTCTTTGTATATAGGGAGGGATGGAGGGGTTAAAGGGAAGGGGGGAAAAGATAAGAACCAAGAGAGATTATGTAAAGGTGCAAATTTCCAATGATGAATGTCATATTGTATACCTAAAATGTACCAATAAAATTAATTAAAAAAAGAAGTTATTGGATTGTATATGAAATATATTGTATATATTTTCATCTCTACATAGCTTTGATATCATCTGTACCATCTGTACCACAACTAATAAGGTATATTTTATTCTCCAAAAGACTGCTTTCTATAATATCTTTAAATGGCTAATCTGCAAACTAGAAGCAGGAATAACATAAAGATCCTTTGCAATGTATTTTTAACCTATTGTTAATGAAAATTTAACCTAAATGTATTGTTTTTATTGTTGATTTTAAAACAATATTATTATGCCCAGAATGTACAGGAGAAAAAAAGAGTCAAAAGTCATAGATTAGAGGCCAAAAAAACTTGGTATAAAATTAATTATGTTGCTTTCCTTTACTTTCATTGTAAAATATGAAATGTGTCAAACTTTCTGGTTTGTGTTTTCTAGTTCATTTTTGAAAGGCAGAATCCCCATAATTAACCCGTAAGTGAGTATTCAGTGGATTGTGTTCAGGCATGTGCTGATCTTTTGGGGTAGATAAAAAGAAAAGAAAAATTACGTACTTTAATTTTGTATTTGGTGCACTTGGATATATATTACTGAGGCAGGTGGTCCGAATGCTTTCTACAGTCATATGGAAATTGATGGATTAAAGTAATTGTTGATATATTTTTCTCTATGTATAAAATTGTATTCCTATTTTTTAAAAAGTTCATCTTCATATATGCAAGAATCTAACACTCATTTTAAAATTGGTAGGAATAATATGAAATTTGAACCTTGATATCTGAAACATAAACATCCTTACATTCTGTTTCCCTCAAAGAAAATAACATATAAGCAAACAGTAAATGTTATAATGTCTTAAAAAATAGTTGTTGCTATAACAGGATTTATGCATAACAATAAACATCTCAAATTTATATTTTCAAAACAATGAAATAACTAAGTCAATATTGATAATGTTGGTTATTGTCTAAGAGAATACATTGTCTGCTAAGAAGTTACCGAAGATCTTGATTCTAAACACCATGATAACCAGCAGAGAGAATACATACATATGTAATATAGATATACTTACAGGTATCTATATATCTCACTATTGATCAATCAATGTACCATCTGCCTAACTCTTATTGGATTAAATCAAGAGATCCATTTTTCCCCCACTGGTAAATTAATACTACTTAAAATAATAAAAGTTGCTTTCATCATGACAGACCCTTGTTAAATTTACTGAGGAGAGAAAAAGTTTAAGGCTTCAGTGTAAGGACATGGAAGGAATTTTGCCATTTTACACAATTCAAGGCCATTTTATATACTTTGAAGACACAAAAAAAGTGTTAGGATATAACAGTGTAGTATATAATTTACCAACTGCCAACACATGGTGTGAAAAATTAATCCTTGAATGGTACCTTTGATGTTTTTCTCCACTTTGCAGTTTTTCATAAGAAAAGGATTATGGAAAAGTTTTTCTTACTGTAATTTGTCAGTACTATTGTCTAGAAAATATAGCTTTCAACAAATTGGGGTAATTAACATTTTCTGTTGACTTTGTTATACAATATAGTTTTATTTAGATAATTGCTATGGAAACCTCCAGCAATAACTTAAAATTGTTCATAAAGTGAATGTTACATCTGGATAAGAATATATTCCTCAAATCTTTTTTCATTTTGAACTATAAAATAATTTGGAGACTACAATTTCTGTTAAAGCCCACTTTTTGATGATTTTCATAACGGTAAATACTCATTTAAAAGAACAGTTATTGAAACTAATTATGAAATGTCATAAGTATGGGAAATATAATTTAAATTATTAATGAATTCTACCTATAATTCAGAGCCTGACAAATAAAAGATGTTCTCAAATAATTTGCATGAGTATGTGAGAGAATGAATGATTGTGAATACTAAATACGATGGAAAGTTGTTCAAGGAGGGGAGATTTAGCTCAGTGGTTCCACCACCTGCCTTGCAAGCACAAGGTCCTGAGTTTAATCTCTGGTACCAAAAAAAAAAAAAAAAAAAAAAAACAGGAGAAAAAGAAAGAAAGTTATTCAAGTCTTGACAAGTTTAAATATGATTTTATTGAAAAATGATTGGACAATTTGTTCACTTTTCAAAATTAATCAATGCACTTCTCCATTAAAAAGAGTACAACTTGACAGCATCTGAAATGCAAATATTCTTAAAATTTGATATGCATTATAGGTTTCAGAACACACAATACAAATTGTAATATACTCAGTTTAAAAATCACTATGGCTTTAGTAAATAAATTTTTAAAATCTGGAAGTCAAGCCATATCTGAATTCCAGTATTTTAATAGCTTCTCTTATATCTAATCATTGAGTTTAGTGTCCCAATTCCATTACCATTCTAAACTTCAGGCAGATCCCCCCCCAAGCATTCCTCTGATAATTACGTTATTCCTAAATTAGGAGAAGATTCAAGTTGAACTTTAGAATCTCAATTGTTTTTCTTCAATTAAAAGAGCGTTTAATGGAAGATACTCTTCCCCTACCTTTTGAAAAACCTCACAAGAGCTGAGAGTAAATTTAAACCTCAGAGCGTAGCCTAACAGTTCAATCTCATCACTGGAAACCTGGCAATCATGCTTCCTTAGCTTCACAAGGCAGTGTGCCGACATGCTGATTAAAGTTAATTTATGGACTGAGTCATACTATGGGTTAAGGCTAAAAAGAGCCCATTCTGAGCTGATTCTTTAGCCTGCTTAAGAAATCTTGTGAAATGAAAATCAATGTCAAACTCAGGATGAAACACTGTTGTGATGCAGTCATGAAATGAGAATATTTGCAGTTTCTAACTTATAAAACAAAAGCAAATCTGAAAATAAACTAGAAAGTTTGTGGGCAATAAAGAAGTGTGGGGAAAAGAAACGGGAAAAAATGAATAGGTTTTTTTAAACAAACAATTGAAAACATAATTTACAGGCAGGAACAATATTAGTTTTAGCCTAGCCAGTTCAGTGCACCCTGTCGCTAAGCTATCAGTCACAGCCACCAGATACCAATTAGACAAAGCCAGGTGAGAAATACCCACCTGAGGCTTCTTGGAAACTCAGGTAGGAAGCAGTTTCAAGTAAATGGAGAGTGCTGTGGAAATGTTCTTGAATGACTCATAAAAGAGATCTGGTGTTCTTTCTACTTAGGGTTAGAACATCATTTTAGTTGTTCCTCTTCCTGAGCAGAGAATTAGAAACTGGAAATCATTTAAAAATAAAAATCTTACCTACTGGCATATAATTCCTAAAATAATTAATTGATCGATATATTTCAAATGAAAAATACACAATATAAAAGTGAAGTGCAATGATTTGCTATTCTTTTCAGGCACTGGCAATGCAAAGGAAGGAAAGCAAACCAACTATGTAGTAATTGGAACTGGAAGAAACATTCACTTCCTATATTCATCTCCTTACGTACAGATTATTGGTGACAAAATGGAGAGTGGATTTTAAATCAAAAATGCAATTTATAAAGAATGAATAGTTGAGGAATAGGAGTGTATACAGTCTTTATTGGTCAAAAATGAAATTAATAAGTTTTAGTATATTAAAGTTAGGATTGCTATTATAGTTAGGGAATATAGTTTAAAACGGTATAAAAATCCTTCTGTTAAAATAGAAAACATGGGTTGATTATGATGTACCCTTTTCATTGTAGAAGTTAATATTGCTGGGGAAAATAACTCTGTATTGCACATTGCCTCATCAGAGTCCTCTTAATACCCTGTGTTGGATCCTTCATTAACTGTGAATATATGAGAATATATTTATCACAATTTTAATTTGTAAATTAAAATTTCTTTCTAATCAACAGATTCCATGTCCCTTACTTGTGAATGAAATAAAACTCCACATTCCAACGTTAAAATATTTATACATGTGTGTGTATGATATTGCATTTTGTGCAGTTTCAAACAAACACTTGAATAAATGAAACTGCTTCCAGATGAAGTACAAAATAAGTGTCTGAAGGTTGTTTTCCTTCTGTGGAAAGGGTTAAAATAAAGTAACAGTACTAAGGAACTAAAATGAATAGGACACAACAGGAATTCTTAAAAATGGTTGGTATGAATTGACACAAAATTTGGAAATCACTCACAGTTTCCTGTGAATTTAAGCAGATATCTATTATTTGATTAAACTAAGTTTGCAGGTGTAAGCTCTTCAGTGTTTTTTCCAAGTAAAATGAATGCATATGGAGAAAAGCCTATGTATAAGAATATTATAGAAGCTTGACTCACAAAGCCCATTAACACAAATTGTATAATGTCCATGAATAGTTTTCAGATATTTCTATAATGAAATATTCTTTAGGAATAAAAACTATTTATTGATTAATGAAAAATATAAATCATTTTTAAAATATTATGCTGCAGAAAAAATGTAGACATGAGAATAATTTTGTAATAATGAAATTCAAAAAAAGCAAATATATCCTTCATATTCCAAATCAAATCAGTTATTGCCTTGATTAGAAGACATTGAAACAATTGGGGAATGAGGCGATTTCTACAAATATATATTTATATCTTTGCTTTTAGAATTGTATTCTACGTAATGTATCATAAGGGAATTATAAATGTAAGAACAAAAGCCGAGTTGGAAATTTATTGGTCTAGTCCACTTGAGGGCCCTTCAGGGCTTGGAACTGGGTAGTACAAGTAGAATTAGGGAGTAAGGAGAATAAAGATGTATTTGGGGAACTCAATTGCAAAAAAGTTGCCAATGAACACATATTTCAGCCAAAGGAAATAAAGCTGTCTTCTTTATCATTTTATTTTCATTATAAATACCAAGTTTATCCATATTAATAGTCATGAATTGCTGATAACATCCATTCTTGCTTGCAATGTGAATATTTATCATATGATGCATGTGTATACATCCCGAGAAAAAAAATAAATGTATAGAAAAATCATACTTTACCATAAAATATAACATAAACATTTTTCCAGTCCTTTGTAGTGGATTTTAACATCAAGGTAGAATTATTGTATTGCTGTGTCAATGTATTTTTAACATCAAAAATTGCACTCTAATCTAGTCTATATTCTTCACAAACACCACTTACTGTATTTTAGTCTTCATTCTTTAGCTTCATTAATAAAAATTCAAGAAAATTTACTCCTTGAAATGATAAAATATAAATGATCAGATTTGTAGGATAGGACTGCTTAGCTAACTCAACATTGAGGTACACCAAGATTTTGTTTGAAATTTTCAGCCTAATGCCCTGGTGGAAATATATATTTCTGTTCTTCTTCCTTGTTTGTAAGCTCTTGTTTTCCCCTTAAGCAAGATAAATATCTCTCTATATAAGAAATCGTTACTCTTGACTGTTGCTAGAATTATGAGGTCTTTAATTTTCTTCCTCCTTAGAATATTTGTCTGTAACTTGCTCTGTTGGTATATTTGTTAAAAATTCAGTTAAAATCAAATCCTTTCATGGATTCAACAAAACTACTTCTCTCTTATATCCTTTCAGTCCATAGCAGTCCCCTGCGCTTCTGATCTCAATTCAGCTGAGGATTCATTGTTGCTACACATCATCTTGTCTTAGAGACCTAATACAAACCAAATTGCTACCCACAAAATAGCACAGGCTTTATACAAACATAGTACAAGAAAAAATATTGTATTATTTGAGAGATACCCCAGTTCTAAGAATTGTATGTTATTGAATCTACTGTACTGAAGACTTCTGTTAAAACTATGTTTAAGAGAATAAGCAATTTTTAGCATTTTCAGGGGTAAATATATTAGCCATATTGGTTTGCTGAGTTAATTTGTACTGAGACATCAGGAAAAAGAACACAAGGGAAAATCCATTTGCTGAAAGGAAGAAACAGAGGGAAGGAGAGACCCTTAAGATTGAATCTACCCTGAGAGCCTTATTCACATGGTGGCACAAGGTGGCAATTACAGATGGAAGGCAATGACAGCAAGGACAACTGTTAGACAGCAAAGACATGGAGCACATCACAAAAACAGTGAAACCACATACTGAAACAGATGATCTGCTTCATGGCTTCAATTTTAAGTGTTATATACTCAGAATGCTTTTAAAATCTGCTTGATAATGAACAACTTTAAAAGAAAGTATATAATTCCCACACTTTATCATTTTATAGCTCACAGATACAGTCTTTAAATATAGGAGTTGGATATTTACATACTACACAGCTGAATTCAAAGAAAACATGATCCTGTGATCATTTTACCTAGCAATTGTGACAAGTTTGTACTAAGTATTTTTGAGCCCCAGTTATGTCTCTGTTTGTGTTTATGGGGCAGTAAATTTATTTCTTAGCATTTTCTTGATTTATTTTAAAATCTGAGATGATGGGTAAGGACATGTTAATGAGTATAAACCAGTTAGTCTATTATAGTAGTTCTAAATTCTTTTTTGGTTTTTAAATTTATTTATTTATTTTTTTGGTGCAGGGATTGAACTCGGGACCTTGCGCTTTTGAGGCAGGCAGTGGAACCACTGAGATAAACTCCCGGCCCTGGTAGTTCTAAATTCTTGAAACTGGACATTACACTTACTGTCATCTGAACTTGGCATATTGCTCATTACAATTTCATCACCTTTTCTTAGACTTTCTTTGGTAACTGTCTTTTGTAATATTTGCCAAAAGGACGAGGAGACACATTCACCAGAGCTATGCTGCACATAGTTAATTTTGTAATGCCATGGGTTGGCATAACTCTAGATGGACTAACATATTTTTTCTACAAATTGGCATCACACTAGCAGTGAAAGTTAGCATACTCATGTCTATACTTATGATTTGACTCTGTCATACATTTAAAAAAATTTTTAGTTTGTAATGTATATTGACTATAAGCATAATATGGAATGTCTTTTACCTCATTAAATCTCAGATACAATAGATGAGTTAGATGTCTTAGATCACTTTTACCTTTACAATGATAGCTATAAATTTCAAATGTTTTCATACATTGATACTGATTTGCATTAGCATTTTACACAAGACTTTATACCATTTCTTCCATTTACTGAGTTAGAGCTAAGGCAAAAATATTTATAGGATTAAATATTGATCCCACTTCTGATTTTCATAGGCATTTTTATTCTTAGTTGAGAAAAATACACTAAAGGTGCTCTTTTTATATATTTTTAAAATATTATTTTATTTGTACATTTTAGGTATATAATATAATGACATTCATCATTGGAAATTTGCACCTTTACATAATCTCTCTTGGTTCTTATTTTTCCCTCTTCCCATGCCCTCCCTTCAACACCTCCATCTCTCCCTATTTACAAAGATTTTGTTTCCATTTTTATATTTTCTCATATTAATTCCATTCCCTTCTTTCCTTTCCCCTACCCCTCCCACTTCCCCCTCCCCTTTGCCCCTTTTCTTCCTAGTTCACATTATCTATTATACCTTTTAGTCCTTATTTACACTTTCAGTTTCTTACACTAGAGAAACTATTTGGTATTTACAAATATGTGTCCTATTTATTTCACTTAAGATTATTGCCTCAATGTGCATCCATTTAGCTATAAACATCTCTAATTTCTCATTTTTTATGGCTAATACTCCATTTTATTTAAAAAAACACATTTTCTTTATCCAGTCAAATATCAAACTTTCTCTTTAGGGAGCAATAAGACCAGAAAATATACCTAAAATACAAAGTCTGTTCCTTAAAACAATGCTAACAGGAACTCATAAATATCTGGTCCTGATAATATGGTTTTATCTTTATGTTTTCTCTAACAAGATGACTGTAAAATTGAGACTTTCCATCATATATAGCTTTGATTTGGGAAATATAATCAAAATCAGAAACCACAAAAACACTTCTAGCCTGTGATAAGAGTCCAGTTCTCTTTTAGTGAAAGGATGAGTTGAGTATAAAAGATTACATATTGAGTTGCTAGATCAACTCCGGGGAAATCTGAAAACATTTTATATTCTCCATCTTTTCTAACTATAAAATCCCCAAGTCCCATCCCAGCCATGTGGTTTTAGTCTATGCTCGAATCTGCCCATTGGGCCTAATTTGGAGAAAATGATTCGGAGATATTGGCAAGTACACATTTAATTAGTTAAGTTCTATTTTAACCAGAAATTGTTAAAGTGGATCATTTGAGATAGCCTAGGTTTGTTTTTTTGTTGTCACAAATAACAAACAACTTCAAGTATAGAAAAGCAGATCTCATTTGCTAACTTTGAATAAATTTTCTCTCATGGTTCAACTACAATTATTCTTCTATTTTTTTTTATTCACTCCATAATTCAGCCTGAAGAAAGAAGACTGTAGGTAGAAAAGAGAGTAAAAATAAGCATGATGAACCAGGCACCAGCTCTTCAAGCTTCTGCTGGAGCGGGTCACTAATCATGTTACACATTTTACCATGTCTGACATCAGTAGTACTGGGAAGTCCAACCTGCACATCCAAGAAAGGTAGCGATTTGGAAACAATAATAAAAGGTATTATAGGCTCGTATTTTCACATCTGCTTTGTCAGATTTCTATACCTAGGGCAAAATACCTGAGAACCACAACTTAAAGAGGGAGAGTTTGACTCCTGGTTTCATAGGTCCCCGATCCCACCATGGCCTGCTAGCTCCAAGCTAGCAAATTCATGGTAAAAGGATATGGTGACGCAAAGCTATTCAAATCATGGCAATTTAGAAGTAGAAAGCGAGGGAAGGGTACTCAAGAGAGGGGGACTAGATATTGTCTCCAAGGTCATATATCTATAAGCCACCTAGACACACTGAGAAGTGTGTATTACTAATCTCCCAGGTGTCTTTCAAGCCAGCTGACAATGAATATTAACCACTACAATAGCTCATGTGAACAGTTCCTACATTAGGCCCTTAGAAAAAGAAATTAAACTCTGCCTTTTAAAGTACTTAATATCTGATCTGCAGAATTTCTCAAATAACTGCTTTTCTTTTCCCAGTTTTCAGAAAGATATTCTCCAGATTCCTGGGGTGTGTGACCAGGATGTGTGGCCATGACTGTGTGTCTGTTAAGTCAGCATGGATCCTGCAGCTTTCCTCTACACAAATTTGGACTGCAGCTTTGGTCCACCTATCAGCTTTGCATTAATGAGTTTGTCCCAGATCCACTTGAGTACTGTTTTTGAATCAGTTGTATCCTTAGCAAACTGTGAATAACAGTAGTGCTCACCTACCTCATAAGATGTTTGTGAAGATTGAATAGATATGCCTGTGCCATGTTTAGAAAAGTGTCTAGAATCATTTAAGTGTTATTTAGTATCAAATAGTTAAAAGTATTTTTTTTGTTGTTTTTCCTGATACTAAGAATTGAACCCAGAGCTAATTAAAATGGTAAATCTTTGGTTTACATAGATATACATGACACTAACATCTGTATTTGTAACAAATGTGTCACTATAGATCTTAATGAGAAGATATTAAGTTTATTTGAATAATCAAATATGCAACTATTGATATATACCTTTGAAATATGTCACCTTAATTATAATAAAATATGGTTTCTTAAAAAAAGATTAGTATGGGACAGTTTTCAGGCACACATTCTAATGTATTTTATTATCTTAATGTCTTCCTTCTCAATGTCTAGTAGAGGATATTTTAAAGGCATTTGCAGTGTTAAGGAAATGGTACTAATATCGATGAAGCAATAATAGGTGACATTGTCTAAATATACTAAACTCTGGCTCACTTATCAAATTAAGGCATTGTTGTGTGGCTGTGGAATGATGGAAGTAATTTTGCATTGTAAATTCAATAGAAGCTTCTCTATTTTACGAGTAAGAACTGGCCTTAGCAAACAGAGTCATTGGAGCCAATTACAAGTAATGTGTGTGACAAAATTTGATTTTGGCATCAAATTTTGTCATAGCTTAAAGTTAAAACTGTAAATATACTACAATAAGATGTGAGGACAGATATTTGTGACCTTGGGTGAGGAAAAGATTTCTTAGATAAAAAATATATAAAACAAGAAATGTAATTAAATTGAACTGCATAAAAATTGAAAACAATATTTTTTTTGAAAACTAATGCTCAGGAAGTTAAACTACACTCTAGGAGAAAATATATGCAAAATATGTATGTGGTAAATGGCTTTTATTCAGATTAAAATAATTCTGGTTTTTTTTTGTTTGTTTTAGGGACAGTGTCTCTCTAATATAGGCTGACGTGAACTGACTGTGTAGCCCAGTCTGGCCTTGAATTCACAGCGATTCTCCTGCCTCAGCCTTCCAAGTGCTGGGATTGCAGGGGTGCACCACCACACCAGGCAGTTTATAAATAATTCTTATAATTTATTAGACCCAAAAAATCCAATGAAACACTTGAATTGATTTCTATATATTCTAAAAAATTACAAATTGCAAATAACGACATGAAATGATTTTCAATATCAAGAAACATTATGAAGAAAGGAGGAAAAGTCACTCTGGACTTATCTACATATCCACATTCACCAGGAGAGATAAAATTAGAAGCCAGACAATACCAAATGTAGACAAGAGTGTGAAGCAAATATATCATTTACAGCTCACAAGAATGCAACAAAATACAGCTATGTTAGAATCCATTTTGGACGTTTCTATAAAGTCGAAATTCACTTACCAGATGCCCCAGTAATTGTATCCCTAGGTATTTACTGAAGAGAAATGAAAGCATATGTTCTCACCAACTTGCATGCAAATACTCACAGTATGTATATTCTTCACTGCTAAAACCTGGAAACAGTCCAGATGTCTATAACACAATTGATAAACAAACTTTGACACTTCCATATGATTGAATGCTTCTTAGCAGTAATGCAGAAAGAATCAATAATACACACACCACATGGGTGAAATGAAAAACCATTATGCTAAACAAAAGAGGTCAGACACAAAAGATGACATATTATTTGATCAGTTTGTATGTGCTTCTGAAAAAGCAAATGCTTTCAGAATGGTGGAAGTCAGATCAGTATTTAGCCAACGCTATGGAAAAAGGAAGGGATGATATACAGATCTAAATATGAAGTGATGAGAATGTGCTCTATATCCTTTTTATAGTCATGCACTCTATAACAATATTTTAGTCAACAGACTGCACATGCAATAGAAATCCACTCAAATTATATGCCCTAGTAACAGTGTAGCATTCTCAGTTTGTGTCAGGATGCTCTGTGTTGTTTGCACAACAATGAAATTCCCTAACAAGATATTTCCCAGAAAGTGTCCCCATCATTGAACTTTGCATGACTGTATACAGGTACACATATCTTTGCTATAACTTGTCAATGTTGTGCACTTAAACTGGATTTATTGTATGTAAATCATGTCTGTAATAGGGAATTTAAAAAAGTAAATTTGTGAATAATCAAATACCTTCACTTATAAAATTTTATCTATCATTATTCTAAAATAAAATATGAATGTTCATAAAGAGTATTTTATCAATATTAGTTCTAAAATAAAATATGAATGTTCATAAAGAGTATTTTATCAATATTAGTAACTACTAAGTCTAGCAGGAATCGTAGGCAAGTTGTCATAAAAATAACTACCACAACCAATGATATATACTTTTCTGGCATGCTCATGCTGAAAGCCATACTTTTGCTATGAGCATCAGATAGGATTCGCCTAGTACAGATATCAGTGTAATTCTGGTTTTGAACTTATTCTTATCATTCAGAAGTTTTGGTATCAATAAATGTCACTGAAATGTCAACTTCCACTATGGTTAAATGCATGCTGCTCTAATTGCATCGTAGTGCAAGATGGGGTACCAGGTGTTTTTATTTCTTCTCAGTCCCCAAGGAACTGGCCTCTTGGGCTCTGTGGTATAGTACACAATTTAAGCACCAGTTATGGACAGAATTCTCATATAGATCCTATTTTAAGATTTTAGATTATGAAAATCAGCAAAAAGTTTAATTATGAATGAACAAATTCAAATTATGAAAAAAACTATAAACAGTTATTCATTTAGGTGATCTTGCATGTCATAGTCGACTATTGACAAACTATAATATTTGAATAATAAGAGAAAAAAGGCATAGTTATCTGCAATTAAGGATTTGTATTAGTGTCCCTGTTCTACACCTAAAATTTTTTATTATCCAGGTTTGTACATTTTGAGAAGAATTTCATCTTTTTTTTATTATAGACAGAAGCAGTCATTATCATTCATCCCAAGCTATTTTCCATTCTTTATAATACAGTAACTATTTTTCCAAAGTCTTCAACTAAATATTTAGTGCATTTTGCTGAAAATCAGGAAATCTCTTCTTTTTGGTTTCCCTCATCCTGCCATTTCTGACTCTAAGCATTCTGAATGGAGCCCAGCTGTCTCTGCATTCTGTTTACCTGGCAGGACTGTGAAGTTTTCCACTGACGTCTCTCAGGAAGACAATCTTTCATATGGAGTCTGTCCTTGGAAAGGATATTCCTAGAAATAAATTTAATTAATAAAAAATGAAGAAAAATCAACAATAAAAAATGAAACATGTGCTCCCACCCAGGAGAAGCATATGTATCATGATGCATTCTATGCACTTTATTTCACATTTTTGTCATTTGAAAGTGCTCTTATTTTTCTACTTCACCTGTGTTGATATTAAGTAAAAGTTATTTTTTTTCCCCAGGTGATTTACCTCAAGTGCATGTGTGTGTTTCAGTTTTACTGAATTTTCTTAAGACTCTTGCTATATTTTTTGGGGGGGGTACTGGGGATCGAACTCGGGTCCTTGTGCTTGCACAGCAGGCAGTGAAACCACTGAGCTAAATCCCCTGTTTTAAATGCTATTAGTTGCAAAATGTTTAAACTCTCATTAACTTTGTTTCATAACTCACATTACATAAATTTTGTAGCTTTTCACAATAAAATCAAAACCACTTTTATCTAGTTTCTATAATTGCATTCTACAATGCTCAATAGATTTATTCAGTTCAATGTAATTTATCAATAATGAGTAATTTCCTCCTTTTAAAACAATGCTATTTATTCTTTTAAAACTAATAGTATAAAATTCCTTATTAAATGTATACAGTTGTATACATTCAGAATGATTCAAACTTTAGCTTAAAACCTTTTCTAGTGAGATATTGATCAAATCTCATGAAGAAATCAAATATGTGTTTATATATTAAGAAATATAAAAGAATATCAGATAAGTAATAAAATAAACTCTGGTAAAATAGTGATAGAATACTAAAGCTACTGAATACTTAAATTAATATAAGTATGAAAATTCTAGTTAAACTAGTGTCTCTTTTTGTGTCACTAATTATGAGTATCTTTAATGTGGTAATAAAATTCTTAAAAATATAATGAAGAATAAGTTATAACCTTCAGTTATTCTTTTAGTACAATTTTTATCAAAACTCAAGGTCTCTCAAAATTTGGAGACTTCCTTTACCTTTGAGTGCATTATAAACTGCAGCATTTATAAAATGCATGGGGCTAGCATTTTCTACTCCTTCACATACAAAAATAGCAACCAATTTGTCAATAGTTTCAATTACATAACTAAAATTCTAAAAATATTAATGCATATTTCTGAAGCACATATTTAATTTAAAATAATTTTTATAACAATTGATTAAAATGGTAGTAATGTCCATGTGATTGATTTCCTGTTTACAGGACAAGTATGCTTATGCTCCCAAACAGTCTTCCTTTCCATGTACGTGCAGTGTCTCAGAGAACTAATTATCATGCAAAGCAAATTTGACATGGTGGATCAGTTCATTTTAGACATAATTTTGCAAATGATTTTTGTATAAATTAATGTTGCTAAAAATCAACTGCCTAGGAAACTATTTATGTTCAGGAGATCTCTACCAAGACACTGTAGGGGTTTATTTATTATCGCACAGATCTTTTCCTAAACAATTACTTTTTTGGAATTTAAGTTACAAACTGAAAATCAGGGAATAGGAGCTTAGAAAATTAGAGCATCAGGCTCACAAGAATGATAGGAATTGTATTCTGAAGTGAAAAGTATTTGACATGGAGTGATTTAAGTGGAGAAACATATCTTCTTCCAATCTCTAAATTGTCTATTTACTCTCTTAATGATTTCCTCTGCTATGCATGAGATATTTAGTTTAATATAATTTGATTTGTCCATTTGTATATTTGTTGCCTGAGCCTTTTGGGCCAAAAACTGATCACCTTAAAAAATAATTGCTCAGTTTAACATCATGTAGCTTTTTCTTTTATATGTTCTTCTAGTAGTTTTACAGTATGGGGTCTTATATTTCAATCAGTTGGAGTTTATCTCTGTAAATTCTTTGAAAGGGCAAAATTTCCATCCTCTGCTAGTGCACAAGAAGTTTTCACACCACCATTTGTTAAAGAGAATGTCCTTTTCTGTTTCCTATTATGTATTCTTTTTTTTTTTTTTGTACTGGGATCGAATTCAGGACCTTGCACTTGCCAGGCAGGTGTGGCACCACTGAGCTACAGCCCAGGCCACCATTATGTATTCTTGACATCTTTGTCAAAAATAAATTGAGCAGAAATATATGCTTTCATTTCTGGGCTCTGTTTCCTAAAAATTAGTTAATATGTATGTTTTATTGCAGTATTAAACTTTTAAAATCATTATGGCTTTGAAATAAAATCTAGAAATAGATTTATTTTTCATTTTTTTGGTTTATTGCCTGGTTTGTTTTGTTTTTCTGTATGTGTGGGAGAGTTTGGGTATGTGGTGGCTTCAGGTGAATTTTAAGATTTTCTCTATTTGTGAAAAATCACATTGTAGTTTTAATATAAGAATTGTAAATAAGGCCAGGAATTGAGCCCAGTGGCGCCAGCACCTGCTTCACAAGTGCTACATCTTGAGTTCGATCCCCGGTATCAAAAAAAACAAAACAAAACAGAATTGTAAATATGCACCCAACATAAGAACAAATTTATATAATCTGAATAGAGAAATAGACTATAATATAACGGTAATATCATAATAGTAGGAGACTTCAACACCCGACTTTCAATAATGGGGCATTATCCAGACAGATTTAATAAGGGAACTCTGAACTTGATCTAGACTTTAAAGTTAACAGATAAATAGGGAGAATTTCATTCAATAGTATGGCTTGTTTGCAAATGCACACAGAATATTCTCTAGAGTAGACCATGTGTTACACCACAAAATGTTTGTATACAAATTTAAGAGGGTCAAATCATATCAAATTTCTTTTCTGATAAAATTAATATGAAATTATATATCACTATTAGGAGAAACCTTGGAAAATTCATAAATATATGTAGGTTAAACAGCGTGCTCCTCAAACTGATAGAAAAATAAACATCAAATAAGTGATAAAACACTGAGGAACAATGAAAATTAGAAGATGATGAAAATTTAATTTCTAAGCAGAAATATTATAGAAAATGTGCAAGTACAGCACAAGTAATATTTATTCAGTACTATGTGAGAGAAAGTTGTTAGACTTGTGTTTTGTTAGTGTTAGATATTTCAGTGTATGTACCCTAAAGCTAAAAGCATTCTTCTATGCTTTCACATATAAGCATCATATTGAAAACAGTCACTTATTTATTTTTACCACCTAGTTGTTAGACCCCCATCTAAGTTTTTATTTCCCCATAAATCATTGACAGGAAGATGTTCAATTTCAGATCTTACCTACCTTGATTTTCATATCCCTGATAACTTTGAAGATGAGAGGCTCATATTTCTTGAAGGATGCTTCTCCACTCATATTTTTTTGTGTTTCCTTAGGATTAGATTTAGATTATGAAAAAATTTAATTTTTTTTATTAAGTTTATTTATTGGTACATTTTAGGTATACAATATAGTTACATTCATCATTGGGATCTTGTACCTTTACATTATGTATCTTGATTCTTATTTTTTCCCCATTCCCCAGCCCTCCCTTCACCCCTTCCATCCTTCCTATTTACAAATAATTTGTTTCCATTTTTTTTTATTTTCTCATATTTTTCTTTTCCCTTCTTTCCCTCCCCCATCCCTCCCATTTCCCTTATTCCTTTAGACCTTTTCTTCCAATTTCACAATATTAATTATACATTTTGATTAACTGGAGACTGGATAAAGAAGATGTGGTTTTTTTAATAAAATGGAATACTACTCAGCCATAAAGAACGAGAAACTAGAGAAATTTATAGCTAAGTGGATGCACATTGAGGCCATACTCTTAAGTGAAATAAATAGGACACACATGTGTAAATACAGAATAGTTTCTCTGGTGTGAAAAACTAAAAGTACAAATAAAGATTATGAAACTTTTGAAAGATTACCATAATATTAATGTTATATTTATAATGCTACACTATATTGCACATAATTTTATTTTGACACTTTACAGATTAGGACATCAGAAATTTCTTAAGAAAATGTTAACCTTGAGTTTTTCATTATATTAACACTTATTTTCTTTGCAATTAGCAATTATTTGTAGGAGATGGGGAATGTAGAAATGGTGTTGCCTAATCTTCATCGTTACCATCTTTCACTTGCATATTAATATCTGAACTCATCTATGATTTCTTGCCTAATTTTTGATGAAAAATGCTGTTTAAGAACTACATTAAATATAATTTACTTTAAAGTGGTTGTTTATATATAAAGTATTTAAGAGGTAGGAAATAAGTATCCATGGATTTATTTCATTTCCATGCATGTTACAGAGAAAATTGACTTTTGTTTTTCTTCTTCATGACAGACACATAACAGATAGCCTTGGAAGATAGAGATGGCTTCTTTCTCTAGGGAAGAGGACAGACTTGACTTCTAATAAAAAAAATATAGATATGTGCCATTCTACGGAAAAGGCTGGGTAGTCTTGCTATGAGGTTCCAAAAGGGTAGGAAGACTCCTAGGCTTAGTATGATTTAGCTTTGACACAAACTCAGTCTCAGCAGTGTTCACCTAGTCTCTCCCCCCCTGTAGAGGACATTCTCAGCCTGGTTGGCTATGGAATTTCTAACCAGAACATCCTTCTATTGACACAATTTTTAACTACCATTCCTTTATATTTCTAGATATGGATTTGGATTTTTCTCTTCATCCTGAAGTATCAATTCACAAAGATGACCATCTCACCATATTTAGACAATATATATACTGGGCAATTAACACTTCTGTATGACCACCTTTCCAACCCTAATCATGTTATCATGTTCTAACATTCAATGATTCACAACCATTCCTGAAGACACCAATTTCCTTTGCATTGGTCCTGAAACCCATATTTAAATGTTTTTCAAGTTTGGGGCTTTCATGGGTTCTCTGAACCACCACAAATCAATCTCTCTCTCTGTCTCTCTTTCTCTCTCTCTCTCACTCTCTCTCTCTTCTTCTCTCTTCATTATACACACACTGAATACATATCCATTGATTTTTTCAGGAAGGAAAGAGGAAGAGAAGAGAATAAGAGAAATTTTGAAAGAAACGTTAGAATCAAATCTTATAAGTTCATGAGAAAATAATTGCTAACAAATTTTTATACCCAGCAATCAAATACTAATTAAATTATCATATTTAAATGTGATATGATAACCTCAGAAGAGAGTATTGACCTGGAAAAATTAGTGACAACTTATTATTTAGCCTGTAGAACTCCTTGAAAAATTAGTATTCAAGAAAATTAATCTGGGTACAGCGGCACATACCTGTACTTTGGCAAGAGCATAGTAAGTTTCCCAGCCTATGTAACTTTCTAGTTTGTTGCAGAAGTGGAACTCAGATTCCCATATTTTTATGACTATAACCTTAGGGCTGTTTCAAGCTTTTAGAGTTGCCCTCCTTTTCCATCATCGGAACTCAACTGTCTATAAAGTGTTTACTGAGTAATTTTTCTCTAAAATACTTGGGCCAGGAAGCAGAGCATAGGAAAGTGCAAGAGAGGAATGAGAAGGACTGTACATAGCACCCCAGGCCACAGTTGCCGAAGCCACCCAGATACATACAGGAGCATACGTTAATAATTGGCTAGGCATTTCTTTATCCAACAAAGTTGACATATTAAAATTAATGGTCACAATCCATTCCTTGTCAATTTAATATCAAAACACTTCTCCTTAAACCATACATTGTCTCCAAATAAAGACACCAGCATATTTGTAATTCTTCCTCACTGGAGGAAAAATAGTGTCTTTAATACAGGTGCTGGAAAATTGGGTTTCAACTTGTCAAAGGTTAAAACTAGACCTATATCTCTCACCATGCACTAAACTAAAATCAAAGTGGATTAAAGATCTAAATATTAAAATAGAAACTCTGAACCAGTTGGAACAGAGGTTAGGTAGAACTCTTGAACACATCGGTGTAGGAAAAGATTTTATGAACAAAACCTCAGTTGCTCATGAACTAGCACAAAGAATCAACAAGTGGGATCTCTTCTTACTAAAAAGCACAGTAAGAGAAACCACTAACAGTATGAAAAGACAACGCACAATGTGAGAAAAATTTTTTACCAGCTGTCCCTCAGACCAAGGTAGAGTATCTAGAAACTATAAGGAACCTAAAAAAATCAAGACCTCCAAGGTTTAAAGACCCAGTCCAAAAATGGACATCTGAAATGAACAGACATTTCTCAGAAAAAAAAAATAGAAATAGCAAGTAAACATATGAAAAAATGTTCAACATCATTGGTCATTGGAGAGACGCAAATGAACACAGAATGGTACTGGCAAAAAAACAGACCTGAGGACCAGTGGAACAGATTAGAAGATGCAGAAACAACTCCAGACACACTCAGCCATCTCATCTTCGATAAAGGAGCCAAACACCCTCACCGGAGGAAAGATAGCCTCTTTAATAAATGGGGCTGGAAAAATTGGACTTCAACTTGCCAAAGATTTAAACTAGATCTATATCTCTTGCCATGCACTAAATTAAAATCAAAATGGATTAAAGATCTAAATATTAAAATAGAAACTCTGAAGTAGTTAGAACAGAGATTAGGTAGAACTCTTGAAAACATCGGTGTAGGAAAAGATTTTATGAACAAAACCTCAGTTGCCCGTGAACTAGCACAAACAATCAGAAAGTTGGATCTCTTCTTATTAAAAAGGCTTCTGCACAACAAGAGAAACCACCAGCAGTGTGAAGAGACAACCCACAATGTGGGAAAATATCTTCACCTGCTTTTCCTCAGACAAAGGTCTACTATCTCAAATCTGTAAAGAACTTAAAAAGATCAGACCTCCCAAATTTAAAGACCCAGTCCAAAAAGGGGCATCTGAAATGAACAGACATTTCTCAGACAAAGAAGTAGAAATAGCAAATAAACACATGAAAAAATGTTCAACATCACTTGTCATTGGAGCAGTGCAAATGAAAACAATGCTGAGATTCCACTCTCCCCAGAAAGAATGGCTGCTGTCATGAAATCAACCAATAACAAATGCTGGCAGGGCTGTGGGGAAAGAGGAACCCTGCTCCACTGCTGGTGGGAGTGTAGACTGGTGCAATTACTGTGGAAATCAGTATGGAGATACCTCAAAGAACTAGAACTGGAAGTCCCACTTGACTCAGCTATTCCCCTGCTGTGTATCTTCCCCAAAGAATTAAAAGAATAATACCACAGTGATGTATGTGCACCCATGTTCATAGCAGCACAATTTGTAATAGTTAAAACTTAGAAGCAGCCCAAATGCCCATCAGTGGGAGACTGGATAAAGATGTGGTTTTTTAATTAAATGGATTATTACTCAGCCATAAAGAACAAGAAACTAGAGACATTTATAGCTAAATAGATGCACATTGAGACGATAGTCTTAAATGAAATAAATGAGACACATGTGTAAATCCTGAATAGTTTCTCTAGTGTGAGAAACTGAAAGTGTAAACAAGGACTGAAAGGTATGATAGATAATGTGAAAGAGGAAGAAAAGGGGCAAAGGGGAAGGGGACGTGGGAAGGGTAGAGGAAAGGAAAGAAGTGAATGGAATTGATAAGAGTAAATATAAAAATGGAAACAAAGTCTTTGTAAATAGGGAGAGATGGAGGCATTGAAGGGAGGGCAGGGGAAGGGGAAAAAAATAAGACCCAAGATGGAAAGTGTAAAGGTCCAAATTTCCAATGATAAATGTCATTCATTATCTTGTATACCTTAAATGTACCAATAAAATTAATTTTTTAAAAAGTGTATTCAGATAGGGTGTATTATAGGAATCATTTTCTATCTATTATAAAGAAATGAAGTAAATTCTCAAAAAACGATGTAAATCCATAGATAATAATCCTATGTTCAAGATTGACTAAAAGTGGTTGTTTCTGCACTGAGTTAGTAAGGAAAGGCCCATAATTTACAAAAATTCTTTCTTGTAAGTAATACTTAAAGAGAAGCTCCAAAGTGTTAGTGTTTTGCATTGAAATTTTAAAAGTCAATGATTTTTTGAAAAATTATTTAGGTATAGTGAAATCAATCCTGTCTCACAATTCTATTACATACTCAAATATTTTAAGGACTCATATACCTCACATGTAAATATTCATAAATATTTATTCTCTATGACCAAATTCTTTTGAGACTTTACAGGAAATATAAGTAATTACTATAAAGGGCAAAATAGATTGTTATATAACATAAAACGTTCTTTTCAAAAAAATGTATTCTTGAAATTGCATTTTGATGAGACATTTTACTCCTTAATATCTAGCTAAAGCATTGCTGGTAATAGAAAAAAAAGGAAACATTTTTCTCTTTCAAAACAGTTTGTGTGTGTGTGTGTGTGTGTGTGTGTGCACGCATGTGTGTGTATAGGAAAGTTAGGGAGAAGAAATTAAGGTCTCCTGTAGAGAAGTTCTCCACCATATTTAATTATCCAGGAGGCTTAGTAAGACAAATAAGTAAGTGATTATCATTGAAGATGACAAATGTTAGCAGAAGTTAACTTTATACCTTTTGGGATACCTTTAATATAATGAACCCCACAGGATTTTAAATATATATTTATAATATATATATATATATATATATATATATACATAAGTTTAGTATTAAGAACTTTAAATAGGACTTAAAATATATTTATAAATAAATATACATATGTATTTTAATAAATTTTCAATATTATTTGTACATTTTGTTTGTTATACAAGTAACATATATTTAGAATATCTTTATTGCAGAAGTGCAGTATAGACGTTAGTTTGAATATAAACCTAACCAGCAAGAAAAGAAATATTTGTCAGTGTCCCAGGTTTGAATAGCTGCAAGGTTAGTGAGTTATAGAAAATAAATACACCATGGATAATAAAGCACATAGAATATAGAATTACGTAACAAGGATGATGAATTTAGGGTGAAAAGATATCATGAAATATTTTCTGGCTTATCTGAGTCACAAGGAGCATATCTCAGCGATCTGAAATGTGTTTGGGAGCTTGGCCACGTGTCTGAATTGCACTTGTACAAGTGATGGCTTGCTGCACAAAATGTGCTAGCCTATGTGTGACTACTTTTGGAGTTCTTCTCTTATTCAATTAAGTATATTTTGGACTGTGCTATTTCAATCTTGAACACATTTTTTTCATATGTATAAATATGTATGGATTGTGAATAAAAGCAAGATTTGATCTTTTTTTCAAAATCTGAATTCTAAATTTCCTCCCAGATTTTTAAAGGGCAGTTTGCAATTGCTTCCAAAATGGATGTCTGTAGCTTAGATACAGTTTTGTGATTATTTATGATTAAATTTTACTCATTTCAGGTTCCTCCCAGTATCAGTTGTAACCTGGAATGAGACCCCGGTTGCCCGCAAGCAGCTGGAGCACCTGTCCAACTTGTGCGGTGAGATTAATAATAAAACCCGGAACATACAACTCAAAACATCTGCAGATTGTTTTATAGATAATTTATAAAGCAAAATCACATGTATATTCTGCGTGATTAAGTTTGTTTAGGTTTGACTGTGTGTCTGTATGGTTTCTTACACATGAACCTGGTTACCATGGGAAGCAATGCAAGAGCGTAATACAAAAGCAATGGAACTGAATTGAGAAAAACCTATGTCACATTTTTAAACTACTTCAGTTCCTTAATTGTTCCCAATTAAAAGGAGAGGATGAAATTTCCAAACTCATCTTTATGGGAGTTGTTGCAGAAAAGGGCTAAAAAGTGCATACCTCAGTGCCTTTAATGTATTCAGGTGCCAAGACTGAATTATTTTACTGGACCGCCTTGCCAAACAATAATTAATTTGTGAAGGAGATTAGGGGTCTTTCCTACATATTCAGCTAATATATTTATATAGAAGTACAAAACAGTTTTTAATCTGTTATTGATTCCTGAATTCTTATGTACAGGCTCATCATGTTACACAAAAATCCTGTACCATCTATGGGTTTATTTGTATGAATCAGGATTAGATAGTGTTATGCAAACTACACTTAAGTAAACCTCAACAAGACATTCCTTGCATTACTTGTACATTATATGTCAATGTCTGATAAATTCTGGATAATAAATGCTTTATAAGAAAATACATGTTCTAATTTCTTCAAGACCTGTACTGATAGATAAGATAAATGTTATGTCTAGCACAGGTTTATATTTCCTGACAGCAAGATGAAGAGGTACTATAAAAATGTTGGTTTCATGGAAACGAAATATTATGGAAACTAATATTATTACTAAATATTGAACATTTTTAATAAATTTGAATACTATGTTTTCAAATGCTTATTATTTTATCAATATTGATGGAAAACTACAATCACTGACTACAGCTCAAAATATAGAAAAATCTCTATCAAAAATTGTAGTACTGGCCTGAGGATTTAGCTCAGTGGCGCTCCACCTTCCTTGCCTTTGCAAGGTCCTGAGTTCAGTCCCTGGTACCAGGAAAAAAAAAAAAGTGTAAAAGTGTAGTGTGAAGTAAATACAAATTTAGGAATGACTTTCTACTAAGGAGGGGTAAATACACTTTCCAGAGGTTGCTTACTTGATAAGTGGAAAAGATCATGAAAAAGTGAATCCAAGTTCATGGAAACTGGTTTCTTTGATCTTCTTTTCTTTCCTTTTAGTCTGTAAATATTTCTAACTTCATATCTATGCTTATTGAACCTGAATAATAATATCAGATAAAATACGTAATAGAGACATGTTAAATTTCAATTTCAAACTAATAATTAACTTAATTATAATCTGAAATAAAATATACAATATTAAAATATTACAAATTATGTGATCAAATCTGACAAAAATTTTAAAAATTGCACAATAAATAAAAATATTGATTATGTAATTTTATTGAAAAGTGATTAATGATTCATAAAAATACTACTCTGTCTTAAATATAGTTCCAAGAGAAAATAAAATATTTGGCCAGCATAATATTAAAACCAAGTACATTTTCAACTCCACAAACTCAAGATATATTTCTCATTTTGAACATTACAAAAGGAATAAGGGATATAACTTTTGTTAGAAGGACTCATTATATTCTAATTTTAATAAAATCATATTTCATATTTCTCTTGAAAAAGAAATAATTAGTTTTGTTTTTAATTCCATAAATATAAAATCTTGAATTGGGAAGCTTTTAAGTATGTTGAAATGCAACATGGAAACTGATTTTCATTCTATCTCTTGTGTCACCTTGAAAATGCTTCCACTTCTTGCAAGAGAAGCTTCTAGTCATGTGGGGTAACTAACAAAATGACTTTTCCTAGCAATGTTAAAAATATTTTCTTTGCTCTGTGGAAATTCCCAATATATACAAAGCCATGTGTGTAATGTTATAAGTTAAAAAACTGACTGAATCAGTGCGCCTCAAACTGTTTGTTTTATTGTAAACTTTTGAATATGAAAAGGAGAAAATATTTGATTAGCAGATGTCAGATGTGAGCTCCTTATCTAATTTGAGAACTTGTACTTCTTATAGATACAAAGGTTACCTAATTTGATTTTAGGAATTTATTTATTTTTTCCTTTATTTCATTGTTCGAATCTTTAGGAGGAACAAAAATATAGACAAGTGTTTAGTGGAGAATGTGCCAGCTTCATGCATACTTTATTAGTTTTTATTTTTGTTCTTTTTCTGTTGTGATAGTATGGATAGTACTGAGGGGTGCTGTGCCCCTTAGCTACATCCCCAGTATGTCTTCCTTCTTCCTTCTTCCTTCTTTTCTCTTTTCTTTTTTTCTTTTCTTTTCTTTTCCTTTCTTTCTTTCTTTCTCTTCTCTCTCTCCTCCCTCCCCCCTCCCCCCCTCTCTTTCTTCCTTTCTTTCTTTCTGAGACATCGCCTTGCTAAGTTACTCAGGCAGAATTCACAATTAGGGATTCTTCTGCCTGAGACTTCCTAGTTCTAGAATAACAGATATGTGCCACTTTGCTTAGCTTTTAATTGACTTTCTATTTACAATTAACACTGGTAATTAGTTTATCACTAACAATGTACTCCATGTACTAATTGCATTACCTGTTCTTTTACTATACTTACAAACATGAGTAAAAAGTCGCATTTATGCAAGAATTAGTACTATGGTAGTTGAGAATATACTAGCAAAAGCACTTGAAGTGTTTGCCACAACTCTTCATTGCATCAACTTCTTTTATGCTTGAATTATTCTCATGTTCCTTTCTTCATTATGGTCCTCAAGGGTAGAAATACCAGTGCTAATATTGCTGATAAGAGACCAGATTGAACCCTTGGCATGGAAACAAAATCAAAAGTCATCAAACACTATGAAGTTGGAACACCCATAATGGTTATTACTTGTCAGTCAGGCATGTTTCATTCCATCTGGAGCTATGATTTGTAGAACAAAAACAAAACCATGAAATCTATTAGAGAATCTGCTTCATTGAAAGCAACAACACTAAAAAATATTGAGAATTGTCTGTTATAGATATGGAGAGGTTTCTTACAACCAGTATTGAAGACCAGATCCGGAAGTGTTTCCTCTCAACATTGTGATGATCACAGCCAAAGCCAAAGTTTGTTTGCAATATTGAAAGAAAGGACTGTCTCCACTCCTATCTTGAATTTACTGCTAGCCCTGAGTGTCATAAACAATTTAAAAATTATTCTTCATTATATAGTGAATGGTAATTATATGAGTGCTAATGTGAAAGTAGCTGTAGAAGTTTTTGAATTTTTATATAATCTGATTTTCAGGGGACATTACTTACCAGAGCAAGAGTGATCCACCAGAGAAAGTCAGAGCTGTCTGACAGAGCAAGACTATACCACGTACCACAAGGCCAAGGTGTGTAGTAAACTGTACTACTTAGGTTCAGGTAAGTATGCTACAATGTTCATGTGGCACCAAAACACCAAAAAATGCACTTCACAGAAGTATCTTTGGCGTGAAGCAATGTACAGCTGTCCTAAAAAACAGGGCTTTTCTATAATTTTGCTCTATAGTACATTTCTGGTAGTGAAGAAAGTTGTCATCATTTACAGAAGAAAGTAACAGTTTACAACTGCAGGCATCTATAGCATAAGAACTGCATATTAGCATTGCAACTATTGATAGATGTTTTTCATTGATAGACCTTGGGTATATACATATATGTGTATTTTCATGCACACATGCATAAAAATAAGACTTTTCTACCTTTATCATGTATTTTATAACTGCATCTATATAATGTTATATATAATGTTATATACAGAATAGTCTCCTCCCTACCAAGGGCTTACATGCTACACATAGATAAAATAATGTGATACAGTGTGATAAGTGTTTTATTAGCTATATGATTATAAAGCATTTCTAAATAACATAAGCTCAGTTAATTTTTCTGGAAGAGATAAGGGAAAGCATGTGTTGGTCCACTGAGGATCAGAAAGGAATCAATATTTGAACTGTAATTTTCAGATGGTGGAGAGTCTTAGTCATTGGAAAGGAAATATGAGCATTTGCAAATACAGGTTGCTGAATTAGTGAAATAAATAGGACACACGTGTGTAAATAACAAATAGTTCCTCTAGTGTGAGAAACTGAAAGTGTAAATAAGGACTCAAAGGTATAATAGATAATGTGAAATAGGAAGAATAGGGGCGAAGGGGAAGGGAAAGTGGGAGGGGTAGGGGAAAAGAAAGAAGAAAATGAAAAAATGGAAACAAAGTCTTTGTAAATAGGGAGGGATGGAGGGGTTGAAGGGAGAGCAGGGGAAGGGGGAAAATAAGAACCAAGAGAGACTATGTAAAGGTGCAAATTTCCAATGATGATTGTTATTATATTGTATACCTAAAATGTACCAATAAAATTAATTTAAAAAAATTGACAGTGGCTTACAATGGCTAAAGTAAAGGATTTATCAAGGTAAGGAGGCATGATATGGCTGAAAACCTAGTAGCTGTCACAGTGTGAAATCACAAAAGTTCTATGGACTGATTTCCAGATGTCCATCTTAAAGATATATGAATTTTAAGAATGATGGTTAATTTTAATGAAAAATGATAGTGCACAGGTTCTCAATAATATATACATGTATATATAACAGTAATTTAATTCCCTATTTATCCCCCCAAAGTATAAGCACTATAAATAAAATTCAGCAAAGTAAATTATACTTTTCAAAAATTTGTTTGAGTCACTGTTCTTACATTGAAAGAGTTTTAAAGGTCTTTTTTGATTTTATATAGAAAAAGAGATGAGAGAAAAATGAAGGATAAGAGCAACTGGAACTGACATTTGTCATTAAGCTTAAACACAAGTGAGTTAGAAAAATGAAATGTATAATTCATCAGTGGCACGATAATCATATTAATGACCAATGGCTGGTGTCAAAGATTATAAGTGCATTACACAGTTATTAACTTATAAATTGCTTCCAGGTTTATGGATTATCTAAGAATAAATGCAATCTTATTAAATGTGCTAATGATGTTCAAGTGGATAGAGAAGCAGGAAAATTCATTATCAATCACTAAGCTTTGTTAACACAGATGTCCTTCAGCATAAGGAAAAGGACCCATGTTATTTTTGGTACACTGTGATATATTCTTGAAAAAGCAAAAGCAAAATAAAATATGTTTACACTTGCTCAGGTCCTTCATTTTAAAGTGAATTATCTGAGTTCATATGATGTATGTATAACAATTGACTTATAATCTTAAAAATTCATGTATATTTTCAAGGGTAGAATAATGGCTATACATTCTTTTTAACCACACACACATATGTAATGAGTGAAATTATCAAAATCAAATTTCACATAAAGTTTCCTATTATATAATTGGTCAATGAAGGATAGGTATACATTTTTTAAATGAAATTTATATATAAATATTCATATTTGAAATTATGACTTATAAATGTGAATCTGCATGTGGTGGATGAACTGTTTATAAATAATGAAACATTATATACATGAATACTCATAGAAAATTTAAAAACTGTATATAAAAAGAAGATAATGAATAAGCATCATTAAAATGAACACTAAAATACACATATATACACTGAGAACCATTTCTGAAATAATTGCATAGAGACTTCTAAATATAGCTCTCATTCTCAGAAAATCATTATTGTTTGATTGCTATTGAAAATGTATTTCTTATGTATATTCATTTTTTGGATAATAGTCTAAATTTTATTTCTTAATGGAAATAACACAAATGCTTTTATTTTTCTTGGATTAAAAAGGTTATATACTGTACGTCTCTGTATTACTGATGTCCTTATACATGGAGAAGATTCTTTATTTAGTCAAATTTATTTACCAAAATAGAAAATTGAAATTTTAGGATATATCAGTTAAAAATTGATGGCAGCATACCAAAAATGATTGCTAGCACAAATACATTTTGTAAAATGTTTTTCAATTTATGTTTAAAAGTATTCTCTGAAAATTATTGTTATTTTATTTTTTCTGTATCTCAATGCTATGAAGACAAATTAATCAGCATTTATCATTTTTGCTAGAAAATACAAATACATGGGCTAATTCTTTTACAATTAGTATATACTATTCTCTCTAATATATTTATTTATCCAACACATTATTGAATGTATTAAAGTGTGTCTCCAACACCTATGTTTGTATATATTTCCTTTATGCTATTGTTTTACCACTGCAGAAATTTTCTGTGTTCTAAAAATCTGTATAGTGTAGCATCCTTTTAATATATTCCCACCTATTTTAAATTTCTTCTAAAATTTTGCCATTAGAAAATTTCATCCCCTAAATCATTTAACATAAAAACATTTTTTATGGAGAAGTAATATGTGATAATAATGCAAATATAAAGCAACTAACATACTTATGAGTATTTTTAAATACTTAAGTTATTTAAATGTTGTATCTGTAAAAGTTCAAGTATTACCCTAACACTACTTCCATATTTGTCGCTGATCTGCTACACAAACTTAACATTCAAAGTCTGTATAGAACAACTGCATGTGGAAATCAAAAAGTGAATTATATTAACAAATTTGGCATCCATTTTTATTGCAAATATCCAGAAAAAAAATTACACTCATTGAACTCTGAGTTTCAAAAAGCACATAAAATGACAATATCAAAACCAGGAATTCGAGTGGAATACTTTTTCAGAACATCTTCATGTTTAATAAGGTTCCTTATTTTGGGCATTAATATTCATTTTCTTTATCCTGGCATATGAAAGCCCAGGGGCACCATGCCTCATTGTTTTAACATATACTTTCAGTTGCAGAAAAGAAGATGGGGCAACAGGTGTGAGGGGGTATACAGTTCTGTCCAGTTTTAATCAAAAGTAATAATATGAAAGAACATGTCCAGATATGGTATTTTACATCTATGTGTCAAGATGAGAATTGCTTCATTTTAAAATGAGCTCTACTCTTGTCAACTGAATGCTTCTGCACAAAGAATCATTTGATACCAATTCTTAAAAATGTTTTCAGAAACAGACATTATGGAAGGAAAAATGTGAAGCACACTGCTGTAAAGCAATAAATTGTCACTTTTCCTTCTTTAAATATTTTGCTAATTCATGCAGATAACTTGACAAACATCTGTACAAGAAAATAACTATTTTAAAACAACTTAGAAGGAAATTTGGACTTTTAAAGATGATAGATTTGTTTTACATGAAATTAATTTTAAAGATCTTAAAAATAGTAAATAAAATAATGTTAAAGTCAAACTCTGACAAAACTGTTCTTATGGGAACACAGTACCTTGCTGTCTTTTCAGACCAGTTCTCATACTAGAGGGGAAAAAAAGCAAGACTAGCTGACCAAATTTTATGAAAAAAAACCCATGAAGCAACTGAGGTAGACAAGCAATGATGATGTTAAGGGTCATGAATCAGAGATGAGGGAAGGACCAGAAGTGAGAGTCCTAGGCTAGAACTTCCTTTTCCCACTGAAAGATCTTGTTTATTCAAGAACTCTATCAATACATACAAGAAATGTGATAAAGTTCAGAAATTCCTTAAAAAATGTCCTACCAGGTTTTATTCAAGAAGATAGTTACGATATCCCTAGAGAAAGTAAATATGTATTTATTTCCTCATTTATTATTATTGTTTTTGAGCCAGGTTTTCTCTATGTAATTCAGTGTAGACTTGAACTCACTGAACTTGGATTCACAGTGATTGTCCTAGCTCAGACTCCCTAGTGCTCAGATTATGGGCGTGACTACTATACCCAACTTTAAATACATATTTAAGAAACTTTCCACTGTGATAGTCGAAGAGCAGAGAAAAGAGCCAAGTACAGCGTTTGGCAATCTCCTGTTTTTGTGATAAAAAGATTTGGAATTTGGAGCCCACTGTGAGAGATACCTTTCAAACAAACTAGAATAAAGTTGGGATTCTTGAAAGTCTTCACTCTAATATGTGAACCAAAAGATGTGGTAGCTCCTATCTCAAACAATAAGCCACAGTGAAAGTATGTTCTACATGCATTTATAGCTAATGATATAGCCTTAAACATATTAAAGCAAAATTTGATAGAATTAAAAAGAGACGTAGGCAAAACCATAATCACTATTGGGATATTTAACACATCCATTCATGCAGTGATAGAGAGTGCAGTCAAAAATATCATTATGGGTTATTAGATTATTGAACATGAGTCATAGAATTGTATTTGTATGAATGGAATGCTGTTTGCACTACGTGCAGAATGCACAATCTGTGCATTTTATTTAAACAAAAACTACAGAAAATCTTAAATTCACTAGTGAAAATTTTCCCGTTATGGAGGAAGAGGAACCAATGCCATGTGCTATGATTTCTACTAAAAATGAAAGGTTTCAGATAATTCTATAAAGAAAAAATAGCAGAGATAGTTAGAAATAAATATATCACTTATTTCACAGAATATATAACATTTTAATTGAAAATCCAAACTGATCTTTAGATCAATCAGAATTAAAAAGGACATTAACTTATTTACTAAATACAGGGCTATATATAAAAAGTATTTTTTTATTTTTTAAAAAACCCCACCCATCCTCATCAATTCAATTATGAAATGTTATCAGTTCTACTACCTGTAAATCAAAACAATAGTAACTATATTTGAGACTGTAAACCACCAATCCTCCGACTCTTGGACTCTGATGCTGCCCTGGTGCTGATGACTGACTCTTTGTGTCTTGTTCTTATTGGGGAATTAATTAACTCCCTCATGGAACAAAGCACTATATGGAGTAAACAGACCCCTCTCCAGGTGGCTCCTGTGGAGGCCTGGCCTTGCCTTGCCTGACAGAGTCCACTGTATTATATGAAAGGATTACATTCATATTTTCAAAAAGTAATTTACTTATCAAAATGATTTTGGAGAGAGGAGGATATCTGAAACATATTTAACAGCTAAGGTTTTAAGTTTTACATTTAAATTAATAAAATTAATATTAAAATTACAAACATAAGCCAGTGTATATAAAAATAATCAAAACATTTTCTTTCTTTTTTTTTTTTTTTTGGTACCAGGGATCAAACTCGGGACCTTGCACTTGAGAGCCAGGTGACAGAACCACTAAGCTAAATCCTCGGCCCCAAATATTTTCTTGTTATTATAAATAAATGACTTAAAAGTCTTTGCCTACATACATTAATGGATATTAACAGTTTTAAAAGGTAAAATCTAATTTTTAGGGGAGTAAAATGATCAGGGTGTGGTATGTATATGTAGTGTACCAATTTCCCAAACAGAATAGATTTGTTCTGTACAGTAAACACATGTGTTAGTTACTTTTCCCTTGTTGCTGAGAAAAAAATCCCAGACATCCGAAGTTAAAAGGGAAAGGTTTATTTGGCTTACAGTTTGTAGAGGTTTCAGTCCATTATCAGCTGGCTTCAAGGCAAGGTGGCAGAGGGGCAACAATTCATGGTGGAGGAAGACAGCAGAAACAACAAGTGTTAACAGAGTCTTTCTGTGCCCTTTATCTTATTCAGACCACTTTGGGTGAGTAGCACTCATGCCTTTGATCCTAATGCCCTTGAGTCGAGTCCCACCGTGAATCAGTCACACACTCTAGAACCATCCACCTCTGAAAAACCATAAGGCTTTTGGTGACGTTTAAACATAAGCCATAAAAACATGCACTAATACGAACTTTTATAAAAGAAATATAGATTTTTCATATGTATGGCAAAAGGCTCAAGAAATTTCCATAGTTTCTAAAAGATGTACAAAAACATCAATTCACTGAAAACTAATGTGTAAATTAATAGTTTTGCACATTTTCTGGAAGGAAATGCAGGAATATATCTCAACATCTAGTAGAACATAAATATTAATACAAATTTTCTAATTGTAGTAATTCATCCTCAGGGGACATTTAATTAAATAGGTGGGAAATCCACTGCTCACTCACATAAACACACACAATTTTGGCAACAGGGTTATAGATACTATATATGAGCGATATCAGCATAATATATCTTTTATTCTGTTAGCATTTCTACCTTTTCCAAGTTGGGAGACATGGCATTCCATCTGAAGACAGGAAAAAGTAGATAAGAAATCAATTTTACATATTATCATTTCTGTCTTTCTTTTCAACTTTTAAAACCTTCTTACCATATCTGATTTTATTAACAAAACTTTGATAGATAACTTTGAACAACAAATGTATTTTGAAATATTTTAATGTAAAAATATGGTAATTTAATTGTCCCTTCCTCAGGTGACAGATATTAAATTTGTTTTCATGTTTTTGATCACATTAAAATATAAATTAAAAATTTTCATATGTTCCAACAATTTGGAACTTTAATTTTATACTGAAATTACTGAAGCAAATGGTAGATATAAATTTAATATTAATATAGAGATTATTCTACATAAAATTTTAGTATTTCCCAATTTTACCTGTAATAAATAATTGAAAATATCTTAAAATACTTTCAGGTGAGCCAGGGATTTAGCTCAGTAGTTCCACCACCTGTCTTGCAAGTGCAAGGTCCTGAGTTTGATCCCTGGTACAAAAAAAAAGCCAAAAAAACACCCCAAAAATAAAATTTCCAGATTCTGTTGCACTTAATTTTTTTTTTGCTTAAATTTTTTTATTGGTACATTTTAGGTATACAATACATTTACATTTATCATTGGGTGCTTGTATCTGTACATGATGTATCTTGGTTCTTATTTTTTCCCCATTCCCTGTGCACCGTTCACCCCTCCACCCTTCCCTATTTACAAAGACTTTATTTCCATTTTTTCCTTTTCTCACAATTTGTCCTTTTCCTTCTTTCCTTTCTCCTTCCCCTCCCACTTCCCCCATCCCTTTGAACCTTTTCTTATTTGACCCAGCTATTCCCCTGCTGGGCATCTTCCCAAAAGAATTAAAAGAATCATACCACAGCAATATATTTGCACCCATGTTTATAGCGGCACAATTTGTAATAGTGAAAGCTTGGAAACAGCCCAAGTGCCCATCAACTGGAAACTGGATAAAGAAGATGTGATTTTTTTATAAAATGGAGTACTGTTCAGCCATAAAAAATGAGACACTAGTGACATTTATTGCTAAATGGATGCATATTGAGGCCATCCTCTTAAGTGAAATAAATAGGACACACGTGTAAATACCGAATAGATTCTCTAGTGTGAGAAACTGAAAGTGTAAATAAGGGCTAAAATGTTGCCCCTACTTTTGTCAAATTGATGAACAGAGAGTAATAGTACTTATGGTAATTTCATTTGTATTCAGTAATACTAATTACTTTCATCATTTTTAGTTTTAACTTTTTGAAATTTCTTGTAAATATTATTCATAAATATTTCTTTGTGTTTTCAAGAAGTTTTATTAAAAATTCTATCATATAGAGTTTGTCAAAATGTATACACACTTTAGGAAAAGAAAAACTTGTATAAATATTTCAATACTAATTTTATTGATACATTCTGAAGTTAATACAAGTTACCTTTGGTCTCTACAATTACAAGAGGTGCTCAAAGTGGTGTCCATTAGCTTCCAGACATTTACTAGTATGGCAAAGTGCTGTTTGGGTAACCTTGGTAAAACTGTCTATTGAGATGACTGCACATCCATTTTCACTTTCTTCTCTAAGGGGCCAGCAGTGTAGTGGGTTTTCTGCTATATACAACATCCTTTAAGGTCCCACACAGATAAGATTATGCAGGTAGTATGTTTTTCCAGTTTTTTTAGGGCTTGGTATTTCATCATTTACTGGGAGTCTCCAGATGTAACCCCCATGGATAAAGGTGAACTACTGTATTCTTCCCCCCCCCATTAAGTTTCTTGGTACATTTTCGGTATACAATACAGTTATATTCATCATTGGGATCTTGCACCATTACATGAGTCTCTTGGTTCTTTTTTTTTCCCCTTCCCTTGGCCTCCCTTCACCCCCTCCACCCCTCCCTATTTGCAAAGACCTTGTTTCCATTTTTTTTCCTCTTCTCATATTTTTTCCTTTCTCTTTTTTCCCTTCTGCTACCCCTCCCAATTCCCCTGCTCTTTTAGACCTTTTCTTCCTGTTACACAATATCAATTATACATTTTTAAAATTACAATATCAAGATCTAGGAGACATTACCACAGATTTTACAGAACTTAAAAGGATATAGAAAGCATATTACAAAAATCCTTTTTGAAATAAATTTGACAACTTCTAAGACATACCTTGGAAGACAAATTAATGAAACTAACTCTGGAGGAAATATAAAATTTGAATAGCACCTATTAAAGAAAGTATATTCCTAGCTTGAAAAGTTACCTATATGACAACAGCAGGCTCATGAACATTTTAACTGATAAATTATATCAAACATTTAAAGCAGAAAAAAGAAGGAACACTTCTCCCCTCATTTTAGAAACTCATCATTGTGCTAATCCTAAAACTGGATAAAGATAATAGAAGAAAAAAGTATGAACATAGATAGAAATTTGTTTAACAAAACAAACTATTGGAAGTCAGATCTGACAGGATGTAGAAAGTGGTTTTATTATAGGGATGGCAGTGTTGGTTCAGCATTGGAAGATCCACCCCCAAAAGTCATCATTTAAACAGAGGAAAGGAAAAAGCCATATGATCCTGTCACTAGTTAGAGAAAAAGTATTGGACCAAATTCTAGAGCTGTTCATGGTAAAAGCTATCAGGAGACTAGAAGTAGAACAGAAACTTCTCAACAGATTAGACATGTACTCCATACTTCCAGCGAGAATGCCTTATATAAATGGAGAAGATACAATGCTTTCTCCTTAAGGTGAGGAACAAGGGCAGATATGCTTACTCTTTATCTGTCTATTAAACTTTGAAACCTAGTCTGTACCAAAAGAGTCTGGCAATAAAATGATACAACTAGGATAGGATTGGCACTGCAGAAGCAAAATCTTTATATGTAAATGAAATGATCATCTACAGAGAAAATACTAAGAAATCTCTGGAAGCCCCTAGAACTTGTACTTGAATTTAGCAGGATTAGAAAACACAAGGTATATATAGAAATTCAGGTCTGTGTATACTTGCTATAAATGAAGAATTGGATATTGAAATTTAAAAGTTATGTAGGAGTACAAAGGACCTAGAAGAGTTTAAAAAAAACCAAAAAACTGTTTTGGAAGACATTTAGTACCTAATTTTAAGACTTCTTCTAAAGCTACAGTAATCAAGGCAGTGTTGGTGTAAGGAAAGACATATAGATCATTGGAATAAAACAGAGAATCTAGAAATAGAATCATGCGTATATGGTCCACTGAGTTTTGAAAGATTATTTAACATTAGCATTTTATAGAATATAAATTCAATTCAAGAGCCGAGGAAGAGAGTGTTTGCAGTAAATGGCACTAGAACACCTGGTGTCCGTATATAAAAAATTAACCTCAAACTTTTTTTCCATACATGAAAATAACTTAAAGGGATCTATGAACCTAAATAAGAAAGCCTAAAAGTATAAAACTTTAAGAAGAAATTATAAGGGAAAATATTTATGAATTCAGGGTAGGCAAGAACTACCTAGGATACAAAAAAACATGATGTATAAAAGAAAAAATTGATAAATGAGATTCCATCAAAATTTAGAACTTTAAATGACATCATTAAAATGAAAAGTAGTCCTTAAACAGACCATATTTACAATACATATAACCTATGACCAGAATATATAAAGAATTCTTAGAGCTCATTAATAGACAACCCAATTAAAATGTAGACATAAGAAGATGATAAATAGCCAGTATAGCACAAGGAATGGTGTGGAACTCTAGAATCAGAAAAATACTAATCAGTACAATAATAAGATTGAATTATACACTCATTAGGGAGATGAAGTTAAAAGTTTTAAAAGTCTTGTCATGACTTTTTCTTTTTGTTGGATCCTTCCCCTTTGCGTTTAATTTGTCACTCCCAATGGATTCATTCTGCTGGGCTTCCTGGGGTTGTGATCCTCACTGTCTTTTCCTAGGGTTTTGGCTAAAATTTTTGCAGTGTTGGTTTGGTATTCATGAAGTTCCTGAGGTGCTCTTTATCATGAAAGTATCTTATTTCTCCATCAATTTTGAAAGATAGTTTTGCAGGGTACATCAATCTGGGTTGGAGGCTCTTTTCCTTTAGGGCTTGAAATACATCACTCTAAGCTCTTCTTGACTTGATGGTTTGCATTGAGAAGTCTGCTGTGATTCTGATGGGCTTTCCTTTGTATGTGATTTGTTTCTTTTCTCTCACTGCTTGTAGAATTTTGTTCTTCTGTTGGATTTCTGGAATCCTAGCTATTATATGCCTATGTGTAGATTCTTTTTGATGAAGGCTAGCTGGAGTCCTATATGCCTCACTTATCTGTATGTCAAGTTCTTTTCCCCTCCTTGGGAAGTTTTCTGCCATCACATGTGTGAACAGATTTTTATGTCATCTGCAGTCTCTTCTCTTTCTTCATTGACTCCAATTAGTCTTATGTTATTCTTCTTTGCATCATCTAGCAGCTGCTGGATTGATTTCTCAATTTCCCTTACAATTTTAAAGCAATTTTTCTTTTCCTCCTCACTAATTGCAATCTTATCTTCTATATGTGAAATTCTATCCTCACTTTGGTTCATTCTGCTGCGCAGACTTTCAGTGGAGTTTTTAATCTCTTGGAAAGCTGTTTTTATCTGTTTCATGGATTCCATGTGTTTCCTATGTTGGGATCCCATCATGTTCTTCAGATCCTCTATTTTTTTAATCTGTGTCCTCTCTAGATTTATTAATAATGTCTTGCACCATGAGCAAAATCTTTGCTGTTATCTGAGTAATTATTTCTGATTTCATTTTTCCCAGATCCTCTTTTGTTGCCAGTTCAGAGAGTCCAGGTGGTTGAGTATCAGATTGTTCCATCTCATTTTCCTTTGAGGTTGCTGTAGGTGATCTGGAACTCTGTTTTTGAGGCTTGCTTATGTGTTTTCTCATTTCCACTGGGGGTTGGTGCTTCTGGTGCCCACGTGGCTCACCTTCCCTAGGGAGCTTCCTTCTGGGTGCTGGGCCCAGCTGAGCTTCTCTGCCATAGGACCCTGGGATGGAGGTGGGGAGCTTCCTTCCAGGTGCTGGGACTGGCTCACCTTCTCTGCCCTAGGAGCCTGGGATGGGGGCCGGGAGCTTCCTTCTGGGTTCTGGGACTGGCTGAGCTTCTTTGCCCTCTGGGCTGGGAGCGGCGGGACTCAGTACCATGGTCTGGTGGTCTGGTGTCCTCTGTGTCTTTGTAATGTGGAACCAGGTAGCTGTACAGAGGAGCAGGGGGGGAGGTGTCCAGTGGATTGTTGCTGGGCAGCAGGCTGATTGGGTGTGTTCTGCAGGATTCGCAACCTCAGTAGGGCGTGCCGGACTACTGTATTCTTGCAGGTGGGATGTATTGTCAACCTCTACTTGTGGTTAATCTGCATTGTTTTGTTTTATTATTTTTTTTAACAGCTTGCTCATCTCTAGTTTTTCTTTCTTGAAAAATGTATGCATTTTTGTGGCAGACTATTTATTTTTAATTTGCTCTTCTGTAGACAGTGTGCTCATGTTTTCTTTTTATTAAGTTTATTGGTACAATTTAGGTGATTACATTCATCATTGGGAATTTGTACCTGGACAGAATATATCTTAGTTCTTGCTTTCCCCTTCCTTCCCTTCCACCCCTCCACCCCTCCCTATTTACGAAAGCCTTGTTTCTGTTTTTTCCTTCCTTTGTCATATTTTTTCTTTCCCTTTTTCCTTTCCCTATTGCCCCCTGCTACTTCCCCTTCCCCTTTAAATCTTTTTTCCTATTTCACATTTTCAATTATACAATTTGATCCTCATTTACACTTTCAGTTTCTCACACCAGAGAGGCAATACAGTATTTACATATAAGTTGTCTATTTATTTCACTTAAGAGTATAGTCTTAATGTGCATCCCATTTAGCATAAATGTCCCTAGTTTATAATTCTCTATGGCTGAGTTGTATGGGAGATGGCAATATTGACTATGCCCAAAGCAAGCTTCAAGTGGTGCATGTTGTGAAAAGCTAAACTCAAAATTGGCTTGTGTGGAGAAACAAGTCCAGCCAAAGCCTACATCCCAAGGTCAGAGTAAATTCTATTCCCACAACTAAAACCTTCTAACTAGAAAGACAATGTCTTAATTACAACCATATATTTTGTCTATTCTGTTCCTAATTCGAGAATGCTTTGGGGGCAGGGATTTAGCTCAATGTTTCCACTGCCTGCCTCACAAGTGCAAGGTCCTGAGTTCGATCCCAGGTACCAAAAAAAATGCTTTGCCTTGTCCTTTACAAGCCTTGTTTGCATTAATTTCCATAGAAACCACATGACTGCATCCTTCCATATAGTACTTGCACTGTAGTTCACCTTTATCCCAATCGATTACCAATAAATATCAATGACTTTGACTGCCAATTGCCTTTGTTGATTGCCCTGGCATTGGTTATCTGATGCTCTGCTTTCTGTCTCTCGTAGTTCTGTTTTTCAGTTTTTCCCTCCCTCAGGTTTGCATCATAAACTGGGCCAGAGACTGGAGCCTACTGCAGAGGTTTCCAGTAGTGTTTCATGGGTCCCCAGTAGAGTAGCATTCCATTTTCTTAAAAAAAAAAAAACACCTCTTCTATTTGGGAAGAAATTTTTAGCAGCTGTACCTCAGACAAAGGTCTACTATTGAGAATATATAAAGAACTGAAAAACATCATACCCCCCAAACTCAAAGATCCAATTCAAAAATGGGCATCTGAAATCAACAGACATTTCTCAAAGAAGTAAAAACAGCAAATAAATATATAAAAAAATGTTCAACATCACTGGTCATTCGAGAGATGCAGATGAAAACAACACAGATTCCACCTCACCTCACATTGAATGGCTGCTGTCAAGAAATGAACCAATCACAAATGCTGGCAGGGGTGTGGAGAGAAAGGAACACTTCTCCATTGTTGGTGGGAGAGCAGACTGGTGCAACCACTGTGGAAATCAGTATGGAGATACTTGAAAGAACTAGAACTGCAGGTCCCATTTGACCCAGCTATTCCCCTACTGGGAATCTTCCCCAAAGAATTAAAAGAATCATACCACAGTGATATATGTGTGGCTATGTTCATAATGGCACAATTTATAATAGCTAAAGCTTGGAAACAGCCCAAGTGCCCATTGACTGGCAACTGGATAAAGAAGATGTGGTTTTTTTTGATAAAATGGAGTACTACTCAGTCATAAAGAATGAGAAACTAGAGACATTTACAGCTAAATGGATGCATATTGAGGCCATATCCTGAAGTGAAATAAATAGGACATACATGTGTAAATACCGAATAGTTTCTCTAGTGTGAGAAATTGAAAGTGTAAATAAGGACAAAAATGATTAAAATAAATAATTGGTAATTTGAAACAGGAAAAGGTCCAAGGGTTTGGGGATGGTGGGAGGGGAAAGGGAAAGGGAAGAAGGGAAAGGAAAAATTATGAGAAAGGAATGTTTGGCCATGTTTGTTTTATGAATCAATTCACTGTCTCTTAGTTAAGAAAATAATCATTTTGTAATATTAGTTTTAGTTTCTTAAATTTATATTTCAGATTTTGTCACTTTTAAGGAATCTAATACATTGGAATTTAAACTACATATGATCTGAAATAAAAATCCCAGTTGTTCAATAAAATATGCTATAATTTTATTACTAGTATGAATTGAATACTAATTGTTTTCATAGTTAACACTGAAAAAATTTATTTTAATATTTTCTCTGTATTTAGTTGCCTCACCAACTTATTGTATCAAATTTTGTTGACTTTAAAATCTCTATTCTCCACCATTGTATGAAAACAGATGAACAGCATAGGTTCATTTACTCTTCTTAAAGTTTTTTTGTTAGTTTTTTTTCCTCCTAGATAGTTCTAGTTGCTCCATATGTTTGTATTTGTTTAATCGCTGCCATCATTATCTTGCTCATGGTTTTAGTTAAAATTATATTAAAGAATTTTCATCTTCACTAAAGTTTATTATTCAAGTAAATACTTTTCTTCAAATGTAAGGAATTGGTTTTAACCCAAGTTTACTTTGATAGTTCACTAGGAAATTATATTAAGAATTATCATCTCATTTCAGTCTATGGCAATGTAAATCAAATAAAATAATTCATATAGAAAATGAAGAGTATGAGGTAGATTATCTCCAATTTTTTCTAAAACTATAATCATTTTATTATTTTTAGTAGTGTCCAGACATAAGAAGAAAGTAGGATGTCTTAATAAAGAGATTATAAGTTATTATGCTCTGTGTGATGCAGAGATGCAGCATAAATTGTGGATCAAAAGAAAGAATGAAAAGAAAGACATTTAAGGATAAAACAACAAATTAAGAGGAAAAACAATTTTGTTCAAGATATAAATACTGAAGCCTCAAAATTTTCTTCCTGGCCTCCAGTGTACCTCAGTCACAAAACACTAAGCTAGAATGGATGATGTCCTGGATTCTGACCCCAGCATCATGAAAAAGAGAGGATCCCCTTTCTAGTTTATGTCTAAATATAAAATGTACTGCTTTAGAAAGCTGCAATTTCTAATATAAAGCCAGTCTCACTGGCTTTAACACTGTACCAATGGCTTATCATACTTGATTCTGTAGATTTTAGACTACCAGAATAGGCAAAAGTGTGTAAATTCCTCCTCATCCCTGCTTATTCCTTGTACATGGTCTTATCCTCAGTATTTATTTGCAGTAAGTGACCTCAGAAAAAGTCTGAAACAGAAAGAGGGCTTAGACTTCTCTATAGCTGTTTTAGTTTTTCATTTTCTTCCTATATTTCCTATTCTATTGCCTTTGTCAGTTTCATAACTATTTTACATATATTTATTCTTTCCACCAGATTATGAGTTACAGTACTTCAATACAGAGGTAATTTCAATCTAAGTATTCAGAAATATTTTTGAAATGAATCATTAGTCACTTTGTATTGATCCAAGAGAAGCAGAAACATGTATATGTTAATTAGGTAAATTTAACTATTTAACAATGTGAAAATATTTCAAAGCTTCACACTACCCACAATAAATACATAGAGTTTTAGGTCAATTTAAAAATAAGGACAAGAAATATAAAACCTACAAAATGCCACAATTCATTGTTTAATTGAAGAATCACTTCAGTGAAAATGCCAGTGAATCCTACATAGTTGTATTTTAAAGAAATTTATATCATTGAGATATATCAGAAGTACATGAAGCATAATGTGTGGTTATTTATGAGAGTTACAGTGCACTCTCAGGATAAAGTACCCCATTTTGTAGCTCATTTTGTATGAATCTGTTCTTTGCAAACTTGTTTATTCTGTATCATGGGGCACAGGGACTCTGCTTTCATATCTGGCACATGAAAGGCTGTAGAAGGGCAAAAGGAGGTTTTTCTTCATTTATTCCTATTGGAGGAATTTTAATTTGGACTGTCCTCCACTCAATGGAGATCATCAAAAGCAACAAACTAAGAAAGCTGGATCTGAGTCAGATCTGTGGAACACTGATTAATAAAGCTACAGAAAGCAATGTACACTACTTTAGTCTACTAACTCTGTTGGAGTCCATCAGTTAATTACCAGGAATTGAAGTACCCTATGGAGAAAGAGAGTGCATGGCTCTGTCTGTAATCCAACACGCACAGGTGTACAATGAGGAAGTTGAACCAGTACAATTCACACCTGGCAATTCTAACTCCTGGCAAGTGTATATAGCAATGGTTTGGATTGATTTTCAGGGCAAAATATGAAATTTTTCTTGTGAGATATTCTTCCTTTGTTAATGAAGATAATTAGAAAGAAAAACTTCTGTTTTCCAAGAAGAAGGAGCAACTAAATTTAATCATACCAGAGTCCTTTAATGTCATGTCATCAATAAACTCTCTTATTTTTTATTGAGGCATTAAAAGACATTAGACAATTTAACTTTTTCATTTTCTATCTAGATGCCTTTTATCTCTTTCTCTTGTCTAATTGCTTTGGCTAATGTTTCCAAAACAATATTTAACAGGAGTTGTGATAGTGGCCATCCTTCTCTTCTTTCTGATTTTAGGGTGAAGGATTTCAGTTTTTGAACATTTAGCATGATATTGGCTGTTGATTTTACATAGATGGCTTTTATCAGGTTAAGATAGTGACCATCTACTCCAATTTTTTTAGGGTTTTTATCATAAATGGGTGTTGGATTTTGTTGAATGGTTTTTCTGCGTCTATTGAGATGATCATATGGTTTTTGTCTTTGGCTCTATTAGTATAGTATAGTACATTTATTGATTTGTGTATGTTGAACCATCCCTGCATCTCTGGGGTGAATCCCACTTACTCAGGGTGTATAATGTTCTTGATGATCTTCTGCATTCTATTTGCCAGTATCTTATTAAGGATTTTTGCATCTATGTTCATTAGTGAGATTGGCCTATAGTTCCTTTTTTCAGTTGGGTCTTTCTCTGCTTTCAGGGTCAAGGTGACACTTGAATCCAGGAATGAATTTGGGAGTATTGCTTCCCTTTCAATTTCATTGTCATTATTTGAAGATGATCTGGTACTCTATGTAGAAGACCTCAGTAAATCCATCAAAAGTCTTCTAGCTTTAATAACAAAATTCAGTAGAGTATCTGGATACAAGGTCAACACACAAAAATCAATAGCCTTCCTGTACAGGAACAACAGGCTCACTGAGAGAGAAACTGGAGAAACAAGTCCTTTTACAATATCATCCAAAAAATGAAATACCCAGGAATCAACCAGATGAAAGCAATCAAAGACCTCTACTCAGAAAACTACAGCATTCAAAAAAAAAAAAAAGATTAAAGAGGATATCAGAAAATGGGAAAGACATCCCTTGTTCCTTGGTAGGAAGAGCCTATATAGTGAAAATGGCAATAATTCCAAAACTGCTACATGGAATCAATGCAATCCCAATTGTAATCCAATAGCAAACTTCACAGATCTTGATAAAACAGTTGAAAACTTCATTTAGAACAAGAAGAGACCTAGAATAGCAAGAGCAATTCTAGGCAACAAAGACAAGGTAGGGGGTATCACAATCCCCAACTTGAAGCTATACTACAAAGCTACTGTGATAAAAACAGCATGGTACTGGCAATGAAACAGACTCAAGGATTAGTGGAACAGATTAGAAGAGAAAGAAACAACTGTAGACACACTCAGCCACTTCATTTTTGACAAAGGACCCAAACAACCTCACTGGAAGAAAGATAGCCTCTTTAATAAATGGTGCCGGAGATACTGGGTTTCAATTTCCCAAAGATTAAAACTAGACCTATACATCTCACCATGCAGTTAACTAAAATCAAAATGGATCAAAGATCAAAATATTAACACAGGAACACTAAAACAAGTGGTATCTCTTCTTACTGAAAAGCTTTTGCACAGCAAAAGAAAACACCAACAACATGAAGAGCCAACCCACAATGTGGGGAAAAAATTTACTAGCTGTTCCTCAGACAAAGGTCTACTATCTAGACTCTATAAAGAGCTTAAAAAAATTCAGACTCACCAAATTTAAAGACCCAGTCCAAACATGTGCATCTGAAATTAGCAGACATTTCTCAGATGAAGTAGAAACAAAAAATAAACAAATGAAAAAATGTCCAGCATCACTGATCATTCAAGAGATGCAAATGAAAACAATGCTGAGATTCCACCTCACCCCAGAAAGAATGGCTGCTATAATTAAATCAACCAATAACAAATGCTGGCAGGGCTGTGGGGAAAGAGGAACCCTGCTTCACTGCTGGTCGGAGTGTAGGCTGATGCAACCACTGTGGAAATCAGTATGGAAATACCTCAAACAACTAGGACTGGAAGTCCCATTTGACTCAGCTATTCCCCTGCTGGGGATCTTCCCAAAATAATTAAATGTATCATACCACAGTGATATATATGCACCCATATTCATAGTGGCACAGTTTGTAATAGCTAAAACTTGGAAACAGCCCAATTGCCTATCGACTGGGGACTGGATAAAGAAAAAAAATTTTTTTTAGTAAAATGAGGTACTTCTCAGCCATGAAGATTGAGAAACTAGAGACATTATAGCTAAATGGATGCACGTTGAGGTGATACTCTTAAGTGAAATAAATAGGACACACATGTGTAAATACTGAATAATTTCTCTGGTATGAAAAACTAAAAGTGTAAATAAAGATCAAAATGTATAGTATATAATGTGAAATAGGAAGAAGTGTTCCAAAGGGGAAGGGGAAGTGGAAGAGGTAGGGGAAGGGGAAAAAGTGACAGGAATAAATATTAGAAAAGGAAAAAAATGGAAACAAAGTCTTTGTAAACAGGGAGGGGTGGAGCAGTTGAATGGAGGGTAGGAGAATGCAGAAAAAAATAAGAACCAAGATATATTATGTAAAGGTACAAATTCCCAATAATCAATGTCAGCATATTGTATACCTAAAATGAACCAATAAAATTAATGTATTTAAAAAAGGCAATGAGAATACTTAAATTTGTCCACTATATCTTTTTGCAGTTTGTAAATCAGATCTTCATTTTGATGGTTGATTTTTTGTGTCTACTTGAATAAGAGAAACTCAAATAAATTTGGCTCAACAATTCCACACCCTAGGGTGTGGAAGACTCACCATAAGTTGGCTGGTTGCCTGGTTGTTGTAAAGGAGAAATGAAGGATACACCTGCTTCTATTCATTTGGAGGGACTTCAATCTTCACTTTCCCCTTGGATCTCATCTCTTGGCTTCCAGACCAGACTCTTCAGATTCCAGCGCAGATCTTTAGCCTTCTGGTGTAGACTCTTCAGCCTTCAATTGCAGACCAATTGGCCTCCTAATATGGACTTACCCTGGACACTGCAGTGAGCTCTAGGCCTTCAGCTGGATCCTCTGGTCTCCAGTGTGCAGACAGACCCTCTGCACTCTTCCACATCCAACTCTGTGAGTGGCCATTATAAGCCAATCTGGCAAATTTTTATATACTTACATATCCTGTATTATATCTGTTTCTCTAGTAAACACTGACTGGTACATTCACATAAATATATATATATATATATATATATATATTTTCCTTTGAAGTCTAAAACTTAAAAAACACAATCTTTGTTTCAAAAGCACACTTGAAAATAAATGTCTTTCCAGAAAGTAGTTTCAATATTGCATCATCAGTTTAATAAATAAATAGGATCTTTTCATTTTCTACACTCTCCTCTTTCTAATATTTCACTTTGCCCTGATATTTCTAGCTAGGGATAAATATGCATGTTATATATTAACATTTTCTTCCTTTTTGAATATAAGTATCCATAAAAATAAATTGTTTTATCTTCCATGCAATACTATAACTGAGAAGTTTATTTTAAAAGTAAAAACCAAAAAAAATCCTATTATGTACAATATGTTTTATGATTTATATTTAGATGTCTACTCGAAGACTCATGTCCTCATAGCTTGGATTTGGGGACAGTGATTGGATCATGGGGACATGATACTCATCATTGGATTAATTCACTGACCATTTTATAGCTGGATATGAGTTTGGGAGGTGAAGCATTCTGGGAAGAGCTGGGTCGCCATGGATGTGGCCTAAAAAGGCATATACCTTCATCCTCAGTTGATCCCTCTCTGCCTCCACTGCACCCATGCTCCTCTGCATGCTGTCCTCCCTTGAAGCCAGCTGACTATGAACTGAAACCTCTACAAACTATGAGCCAAAATAAATCTTTCTTCTCTAAAGATCTAGGTTTCAGGTAGTGTGTCTCAGCAAGAAGAAAGTAACTAAGGCAATATGAATCTAAGTGGTTATATTTATCTATGAAATTCTTTAATTTCATTCTTTCATTTTATAGTGAATCAAAACTACCTCTATTTGACATTTCTAAACACACTGCCTTGAAAGGTTAAGATGTTTTAAATTTCTGGGAATACTCTGTACCTACCAGATAACGGTGCATACACACACATCTGTGCATGTGTGTGTTGGTGTTTATGCATATGTGTTATTATTGTTCTACATTTTTTGTCTTATGTTGCCATTGAATACTGAACTTTACCACTTTGCTTTTATCATATGACTAAGATTTGAAGTGAAAAAGCAAAAAAATATTTGATAATTCAAAATTATGCTGAACCCTATCTTCCATTAATTTAAAGCCTGAATATGTGACAATTGCAATAGCCTAGCTTCACACATTTGAGTTCACATTCTGCCACTATAGGAGTTGTACAACATCAAGAAACATGCTAAAAAGGCACAAAAGCTTCTTCCTTATTTACACATGCTGCACTGCATTGTGTAATGATTACGCATCCCCAGTGAATTTAACTTATCCTAGCCACACTGTTTGTACTTACTCTGATAAGCCACATGGTTATTTTATTTCCTGAGGTTTTATCTGGCAGAGTTGGACAAGAGTGCAATACTGAGAATTTGGCAATAGCAAAGTTTATATATATATGTATATATATATATATATATATATGAATATTTCATGCTACTACTTTGTAAACCAAAAATTGTAGGGAACTTCTGGGAGAGCAAAGGCAGAAAAAAACTTAATTATTTCTCTTGCTGATATTGTTCATTTCAAATTCAATATTTTCTCTACTTTTCAAAAAGTTTCAAATATCTGATAATTCAGGAAATCAATATTTTGACTAAAGTGTTTCTACTGTTGTTGAAAAATGATTCACATTCATTCATATTCATTGCAATCTAGTGATGTACATGTCACTTCATTTTACACTTTATGACCTTGTGGAAGATGAAAAACATTAAATGAGCAAAAATACCAAAAGTTGGAAAATACATAAATTAAAGTGAGTCATTGAATTCCAAACAATAGTGTTAGCTTTTATGAAATTAAACAGAAATTAGTATGGCAACTTTTTTTGTGTGACTGCCCTAACAAAATAAAGACTGGGTGTCCTAAACAAATGATATTTATTTTTCAGACTTTCTGACATTTGGACATTCAGATCAAGGTAATTAACTTTACCTTTTGTCTCTTTCCTTAACTTGCCAATGGCTACCTTCTCCCTGTGTTTTAATATGGCCCGTCCTCTACGTACCCTTCTATCTCTTCCTCTCATTATGAAAACATCAATTAGACTGGACTAAGGGTGTATCTTTATGACCTCATTTGACCTTAATTATCTATTTAAGGCTATTTTCACAAATAGAAACACAATGGGGATTAGGGATTTAATTTATGAATTTCTTGGGAAGTTGCTACTCAATTCAGGTTATAATGATTATTAAAATTCATTGGGGTATTCTTAGAGTTGTAAGAGAAAAAACAACTGTACTTTATTTAATCTTTTCAACAGAAAGCAATCCATATATAGTATCTAGTCAATAAAGCTGACATTTCAAAACATCAGTGTGTTCATATTGCTCCTAAAGCTAACTTATTATCTACACTAACATATCTGAAAGATGTGACATTGTTCTGTTGCTAATTTTGTAACAAGTCTATAGATAAATATAACTTGATATAAAATATTTTGGCATATCAAGTAGCCTATTACCTCCTTTGTCATTTTTCTGAGCATGCTCTTTTTTTCTTACTAAAGTAAATTTATCTTTGTATAATTTTATAATACATTTGTAGCAAAATGAGGACATGGACAGATATGTAAAATGTAAAGTCTCATTGCATAGTCCCAAATGAACCATGTGTATATTCTCATTAGTTTTGTTTTACATGGTAGGTGAAGACTTTGCCTTGTTGGAGAGATATAAGATTAATGATAAAAACATTCCTTTGATTTTTTATTTAATTATTAGGGAAATAAAGTAGAAGAGATCCAGTTGCTACTTTCAAAGACTCTCTAAAGCTATATATGTTTTTTATTTTTGGAAACTCTACTGACCTTATCACTCACAGACTTTACAAAGAAAGAGAAGGTAACTAATAAAAATAATAAAACTAAAATTAGCAAATATTTTGAAATTCTTTAGCTTTCTTGGCCTAACTAAATCTTGCCATTAAATTTGCTTTCTTTCAGATAATCCTTTTAGCATTCATAAGTTATCTTTGGATAAAAGGATGCCTCGAATATTTGGAAACTTGACTCCATGAATCCTAGGTTTTGTCTTATTTGTGCCAATAAAATGAAATGCTGTAAGATAAATCCCACAATATCATTAATAGGCTCAAGTTACAATTCTTAAAACACTTTTATAAGCTGATGCTGGGGTGCTGAATTTCTTGAAATAACATTACAAAACAACTCTCCCACAGTGAACATCATTGAAAAGATTTTTATTAAGTAAAGCAAAATTGCAGGGCATTCATATTTACATTCACATTTCTCAAATTTAAAAAGTTACAGCTTTCTCCTAATCTCTGGGCATTTATTCACTGAAGAGATTTCAAACTATGGAGACTTAAGAATATCTCAGGACTTGTGGCTGCACATATCATTTAAACACCCCCAAGGAAATTTATCCCATCAGAACTCAAAACTCTCATACTACATTGCTATCTATGCCTGCACAGAAACTGCTCTTCTCACCACTCCAGCTTACTTTGCAAAACTGCTCACCTCCTCTCAAATATTTTTATCACCTAAGAGACATTACTGTTGAGACAAATTATGCTTGTATTTCTAATAAATTCTATAACCTTAGCAGTCATAGAAATACAAATTTTCTCTAAGCCAAACAAATTAGGTTTTCTGAACAAAGAATAAAACGTGTTTGTTTACTCAAGGTCAAAGGGAACCTGACCTATAACCATACTTCCTACTTTAATTATAAACACTATAAATACAATAGAATAGTCCATAATCAGGTTAAACAAAACACAACAGAATAAGAGTAAACAAAGCAAAAGAAAACAAAGACATTTTGACAGACTCTGGTTCTCAGAAAACAATGCAGCTAAAATCTGGATAATTATCATTGCATGAATTCAAGAACTTAGGCCCCTAGCTTCAGAGTTTATTTCCTAGATTAATAATAATTCTGTTTTTGGTAACTATTATTTTAGACTTGGTAGATTTATCTTATTCCAAATCTTAAATTTTCCTGCACAGACATTGTCATGTCAAGTAACTGCATAAGGACTCACTTTTATTTAACTCTAAGCAGCAAGCTATGGACAATCTCCTGATTGGCAAAATCTTTAAAATGCAATGATGGATCAATGCTCTCCAGCCTAACTTTGTCTTCTTATGAACAAACAGGGTAGCAGAGAACTTGAAAAGAAGTTCCTTGGTACTCTGATGAACATAAATAATATCACAGAACAAAAACTACAGAGAAGGCAAATTTATGGACAAGAGGTATCAAAAAAAGTAAGATCTTCATAACCATGTTTGAGCAGTGTTATGGCTTGTATCTAGCTATCCCTCTAAAACTTCATGCCCTCATAGGTGGGGCTTTTTCAAAGGTGGCTGCATGTAGATTGTGTGGTGCTGGAATTGATTCATGGTGCAAAACTAGGATGAAAGGAACTAGGATTAAGGGTGTGAGTGCTACCTGCCCTAAGTAGCCTGGATAAGATATAACAGATGGGAAGAGCTGTGGTCTTTCCTCATTGCTTTGCTAACTTCTGCCTGCCATGAACTATTTCTCCTTTTCAATCACTCCCTGCCTTTAAACCAGCCAATTTTGGAGTGAAATTTCTACAAATTATGAGCTAAATAAACCATTGCTCCTTGTTGGGGTCTCCTCTGTGGGAGACTGGAACCTGAAGACAGTATCTGAAAAAACTTATAAAAAGAAGGAGCATGGGGGACCAGAGTTCCATGAGGAGTTAAGGCCAGGTTTATTTTTAATATTCTTCTTTTATACATTTTTCAGCAGGACACATCAATCATTAACAATTTACAATGCTAGTCAACTAATCACCAGTTATATCTGTGAGTACATAAAGCATCTAAAGAACCATCTCCTTTAACTATGCTCCTTTAATCTTAGTGCATTTTATTGAAATCATTTTGTCTACTTAAAGCTTCTAAAGAATTAGCTACTCTTATCTACTTTTATGCCAAACAAATGTTTGAGAGTCTCAAGGGACTGCAGCAGAATGAACACTGTGGGATTGACAAACAGCCTTCTAAAGTTATCTTTAACTTCTCTATCTGGGCTTGCCACAGACATCAGGACAATCTGTCTTTCCAAGGCTGTCCGAGGGCCTAAGAACTCACATCCTCCACAGCTTCTGGGTTGGGTATTTTGTCTCAGTAATGACAAAACTAACTAAGACAAAATTTGGTACCAGAGAAGTGGGGTAATTACTGTGACTACTGGACCGTGTGGTTTAGGAGACTTTGCAGCTGGCTTGTTGGGAGGGAAAGAGCTAAGAAAAGTTTGGAGATGCCAGGTGAAAAAGTAGAGCATACCTGAAGCTGTACTTGATAGGAAATTCTAGCCAGAGCTCAGAAGACCCAAATGCTGATAGAAATTTTGCCAGTAAGTTTCCTCTGTAAAGGACTGCATTGGCTGTTGGACTCCAGATGATAAGTGTTATGGTTTGGGAGAAAGTTTCTCTACATTTTGCTTGGGTCCAGAGACTTTGCCTGAGACTGAGATTAAGAGCAGTGGACTAATTAATCTGGCAGAAGAAATTTCAAGGAAGTCTAATGTTGAGACAGTGGTGTGGCTACTGTTTGGGCTTTTAGCCAGATTTTTGCTGAAAATAAAGAGCAAAGAGCCTAACAGAATGATTCAAAATGTTGTGAATTTAACCTGAAAGGAAGCTCCACTAAAGTTGCAGCCTGCAAAGATGGAACAGAGGAGAAATTGGTCACTGAAAAGACTAGCAAGAGAAAACCAAGTATTTCAGAAGACGATAACAGAAAAGATGCTCTAAGAACATCACAAGAAACAGGACTCCATCCTGTGTGACCTCAGAGTTGCAAAGGTGAAAGACTTTGCTTTGAGAAAAGAGCACCAGATCACCATGTTCCAGAATGGTAGCAACCTAGGAAAGGTGTTCCTCAGGATTTAATTCACAGGCACTGGACCTCTCCAACCATGAGAGAAAGCCTGGGTAGTGCTCCAGCCCACAGCAGATTTTAGAGTCATCCACATGGTGCTGGTTTCAGATGCATGCAGAATACAAGAGTTGGGGGTAAAGAAGGCTCCACCCAGATTTCAGAAGAAGGTCTGGGAGGCCAGGCAGTGTCTCCCTGAGAGGGCAGCTGTGAATGCAATAGCAAAGGTCCAGTGGAGACCCCAGAAGTTTGGAGAATCCAGTAATGTGGATCATCTGAGGAAAACTGTAAGGAGGAAGCAGAGCTATCCCGAGAGAAGCCATGGGAGCTACAACCATAGGGAGTGCTGTAGGGGTGGAGCCCTTTGGAGTTCACAAGTTTCCACAGATTGCCTGGGACCCTGGAAGTGGAACTGTAGAATTTAATGTTTTCCATGCTGGATTTTGGCCTTGCCTTGTTCCCATTCCTTGCTATCCCCTTGTCTGTAACTTTTGGAATGGAAATGTCTATCTTGTACCACTGAACACTGGAAGTGTTTAACTTTCTTTTCATCTGTACATGGGCTTGCAGCTAAGGATTTTCCTTAATTCTCAGAGACTTTGCAGTTGGACTTTTCAGCAATGCTGAAACTGTTAGGATTTTGACAACTCTTAAAGATGAACTAAATGCCTTTTGAATAGTGATATACATGAATCTTTAGGGGAGTAGTGGCACAATGTTATGAATTATGTCTAGATGCCCCCCCAAAGCCTTACACAATCATAGGTGAGGCTTTTTCAGAGGTGGCTGGATCTAGATTGTGTGACACTGGGGTTGATTAATGGTGCAATTCTAGGATGAAGGGGATTAAGATTAAAGGGACTAGAATTAAGGGTGTGAGTGCTACCTGCCCTAAGTAGCCTGGACAAGATACAAAGAATAGAAAGGGTTGTGGTTATCCCTTTGCTACTTTCTGTCCACCATGAACTGTTTCTCCTCTGTCTGCCATCTACTCTGCCTTACTAGGGACTGAAACCTCTACAAACTGTGAGCTAAATAAACCTTCCCTCCTTTAACTGTGGCTGTCAGGTATTTTGTCTCAGCAACAAGAAAAGTAAGACAAACATAGACAATCACATGAATTTATGTAAATAATACAAATACACTCAACAGCCCTACTTCCTTGCTAATATGAATAAGAATGGCTTCTTATAAAATTCACTTTTGTACTGGGGATGTAGCTCAGTGGCACTGTGCCTGTCTGGCAAGTTCAAGATCCTGAGTTCAGTCCCTGGTACAAAAAAAAAAAAAAAAGATTCAGTTTTAACCTTTTTCTTCCTCTCATTACTCTTATTACTGAGATAAAACTATGATAATAATCTCAGAATTGACCCCAAGTTTTGACCAGATAAAAAAATCCCTTGCCTTCTCCTAGGGTCAACAATGATAAACCTAAATAGTGCAGTGTTTTTCCCATCTTCCTCTGACTGAGAATAGCACAATTCCTCCTCAAGTACATAACTCTATTGCTACAAGTCAATATTCTTAACTGTATTTGACTATATGTTTGTTCACAGTAGTCAATGTGTGTAGGACTTCAACAGCTGTTTTAATATGAATAAGTGTAAGGAGGCTGCTCTCCACCTCAGTCATGAAAATTAATTCCTCAAGGCTTAACAATAGAACAGGATCATCCTGTTAGCTGCAGTCTGGTAAGTGTCTCCTTTAAAACTCTTGTCAAAAAAAGAAATGACTAAATGGCAAGTTACTGTATTTAAATAGAATTCTTAAAGAATTTAAAAGGGATATAATATGAATATTAATAATGTGAGGTGCGGGGATTTAGCTCAGTGCTTCTGCCACCTGCTTCACAAGTGCAAGGTCCTGAGTTAAATCATCGGTACAAAAAAAAAATGTGAAGCATTTTGTGTATAAAATTATTCCCTCCAAAACCAAATGATACTGTTGTTCAACTCAAATCATTGTGAAGTCATATAGTGGGAAAAAATTTGAATTAGACTTTTTGATAGCAAATCTTCTACTCATTTCCCAATCTATGCTGCCTGCCAGCATGTGAGACAAAATTCATGCCTTTTGACAAGGCAGTATATTTGAAGATCAAGGAAATATCAATATTAAATATTCTGTTCACTTCATTGCCCACACCATCTCTTTAGAAACAAGTTACAGATGAAAATGCTCACAAGGAAAAGGGGACATGAAACACTATAAAAAGAGTAAAATTATACAACTAAGAACATTCCAATTAAAAAATAGTTTTTGAAATATTCAAAATATATTTGTGTTGAAAAAATTCCAGCATAAGATTTTTGTAAATGTTTTACTGGGTAGATGAGACAGTGGTTTGAGTTCTTCAGAGGGATATTGTTCACTTTAATAGAACTACAGTGGTTATACCAACTTTTTAAAACAGGAGAGGTTGTCTCAGAAAGGCAGTTACTATCTCTGTTGAAAATAGACTGGGCAACCATTGGCAGGAATATTACAGAAAGAAAGTCAGGATATTTAGTGTAATTTATGATCATAGGCTTTAAAAATATGTGCTTTTATAATTTTAGAGTTTGTATAGAAAGATTGAAGGTACATAATATACACTCAAATGGAATTGCTACTGAAATGGGAATTTAAAGTAGCCCCAAACATTTTAATAATAAAAAACACCCTAAGTACAACAAAGTATAAGTTGAAATATTTGTGGTATATAAGAAGATTACATCCCTTTATTGTTAATGACATAATATTTAATTAAAATTTTATGAATTCAAACATTGGATCTCTTACTTTCTAGCTGTGTAATTCTGGACAAGCTTGGTAAATGATAGGTTATTTGTGCAACAGGCACATAAAATAATACATACGTTAGGTTAGGTTTGGTGTGAGTATAGAAGAAAATAACATAAACTACTGTGTTCTATTCTAATACTGGCTGTATGGATGAACTCACCATAGTCTTAGAATAACATTTTCTACTGCATATAAATGTAAAGTTAAGTACACGTTGTTTATGAAAGAGTAGATAGATTTGGTTCTGATTCAAATTTTCAATTCTCCTCAAATCAATAAAAGCTGATACAAACTGTCATGGCAGACAAGAGAATGTCTTCTGAGATCACTTCTTCTTGCATATCCAGCTAATCCTGTAAATTGTATTTGCTACATGCATCTTGCCTTAGCGTTTTCTTCCTTGTCATTCCTATTTTGCATAGCATCATCAGTATCTCCTTATGTGTTTACTCAATATTCTTTTAAATACCTAAGGTTTACAACATCAGTTTCATAAATGTTTTCTTACTTTGTAAAATGCCTTCTATGTGTATTTTTGAAGATGTTTTCCTATACATATTTCCTTTTTCCTGAGTTTCTTTCTATTAAAAAGAATAGGATTTCTTGGTACCCTCCTTTAGATAGTAGCATAAAGATGAGCCACATACCTTTGGTAATTCATTCTAAAACATTTGGACTGAATTTGGTTGCCAATGGCATTAATGCTTGCACACCTTCCATATCATATACTAACAGCTATATACAGTACCAATATGAGATATTTTTCTCAAGAACATTCAAAATCGTGAAAGTTATTTATGTGGAAGAATTTGAAATGTACATTTTTATTTATTAAAACTTGTGGCAAACTTACTTGGTTTTCTCACGTCAATATAGTGAATTACCACTATCTTTCTTTTGTTTATAAATTATATCAGGAAGTAGTTAAAATTAATCACAAATGTTGGTTATTATACAAATGTAATTTTCCATTATTTGAATAAAGAGATCAAGAGACTATTTTCAGTGTAACATCTTTCCATTTATTGAGTGCAGCAAAGAAAAGTATTTCTTTGTAACAGCTGAGTTTGATTGTGATGAGGTTAAAATATAGTTTTTTGGTGAAAATTTTTTTAAAATAAATGGTTATGGGTGCAGTGGTTTGGGTGGCTTGGTGAGGTGGTCCAGCCTAAAGCTTCCAGTGAAGATAATCATAGCATGTGATTAACATTGAAATTAGTCTACTTTGAGTAAAGTGCATTACTTCTATAACTGGGCCTCATCTAATCACTGGAAAGTGTTAAAAGATGCAAACCTGAGAATCTTCAGAGAAGATGGAATTTTCAAAATGCCAAAAAGAAACACTGAAGAAGTTTGCAGCATACTGTGCTCAAAATGTGGAATTGAGATAACAACTCTTGCCTGAGTTTCCAGCCTGTGGTTTGGACTACAAATTTTGCTCTTGCTAGATCAAGTCCCATGATCACATGAGTTCTTCCTTAAAATAAAAATAATTCAGTGCTCCTCTCCCCTTCCCCCATCCTCCCTCCTCTCCTTTTTAAATTATTTAGGCTTGTGTTGCAGGCCTCTCACTTGGAAATATATCAAATATCCTTCACAAAGAGCTCTAGATCATCCTTAAAATTATCCACTGTCAATGTAAGTTGTTGACATTGACAATTTTAGATATGGATACTCACCTACTGAAATGTTTCATAATCATCAAATTTACTTCTACTAATGAAAGTAGTATTATAAATGTTTTTCATATAGGCCATTTCTTTCATCAATTAAATACTAAAGGAAAGATTTTCTGATGTCTTTCAATGGCATTTTCTTTTATATGTTGTTAGAATTGTTTATAAAGTTCATTTCACTAAAACTTGAGAAAGAAGCAAGACAGTATAGTAAATGCGTAACTGTAATATTATGAAATAAAATCAGGTCTTTTCTTTTAAATGAAAGATAATATGAGGATAATTCTCCCAAATACCTAACCCTTCTACTAACTGGAAAATAACCACACTTGCCCTTTCTCTTATCATGATAATGCTCTCTCTGTAGAACCTAATACTTCATGAATGATGATACTTGTCATTCTTTATGAATTTTTCTAAGCGACTCACAGATGCCATGAAAACAGCACTAACACTATTTATACAGTAGGTTTGATCAGGTGGTATATAGTTTTAAAAATGTTGTAGACTTTGCTCTTCTCCAACTTGGCCAGTTATGTTAGAAACTCGAGTCTTTCTGAACCTCGGATATTGTCATCACTTAAAAAGAAATTCTATGTGTCTTATCTGTGTTGTGAGAGTTAGTAGTAATTCAAAACAGAAAGTCTTCAATTTTAGACAGCAATAAGGTTAGAAACTGATCAAAAAGAAAGTTTTTCCTTATAAATTGTATTACTTGAAGCATTCTTGGGGTAGTAGATTTTTACCTTTCTGTTTGAAGTATTTTGCATGAGACACTAAAGGTTTAAAATAAAATAAAAAGATAAGACATTTTGAAAATTTTAATAGCTCACAAGACTGTGAACTATCAATATCAATTGCATGATATACCTACTCACTAAATTAAGAGCTTATGAAAAATTGAGAAATAGAATATAGGAAACTTGTCTACGGCCATACCACCCTGAATGCACCCGATCTCATCTGATCTCAGAAGCTAAGCAGGGTCTGGCTTGGTTAATACTTGGATGGGAGAATATAGGAAACTTGATTTTTTTGTTTCTTCCCATGAAACTTTAAGATTATATCAATTGTATTGCAAGAACTACTGCCCTTTAATCCTCAAATAATACAGCAAAGTGATTTAATTACTACAGCTCACTGTATTTCAAAGGAAACACTTTATTGGTTAATAGTAAGGAATTTGTGCTTTGTTAAAATTTTGAGAGGGGAGGTGTAAGTAGTCAAAGTACAGACTATGCATCTTGGCCAAGTAGTTTAGAGCAATATACTGTTATTTGGCTCAGTGCACATAGTTCATCATTATTATATCCACTAAATCCAACTATCTTTTTAAAGCATTTCATGCTCTAGTATCAAAAGAACTTTATACATACCGTGCACTCTTTTCATTTATGACCAATGACAATAGCTGGGGGTGGGGTGTTAAAAAGCCTTTTACAGGGGTATAAAAAATTGCTTTACATAACTTTTTTAATTTAAGGAAAGAGTGAATCTTCTTGAAAATTTTTGATCTTTGTCCTCAGTGTTTCACTAAATTGTTTCATCTTTAAAAGTAGTCATGATATTGAAATACTGTGAGCCTCAAAATATTTACTAACAAAATTAATAATCTCTGGTTTTTATGTACCACATTTTAAAACTATTTTAAGAATACTTTTCATTATCTAGAAAGATTTCATTCTTAATTGTAATACTGGAATAAATATGGTACTTTATTGTGATTCATGGTATCTTTTATAATTTGTTATTTGTAAAGCCACTCTACCTTGATAGCATATCTATTAAGGCTAAGTTCATCTATATTTTTATTTGAAATGAAGGTACTTAATAATTTTGTGTCCAGATACATGTTATCTCCTAACTCTCATTTAGTAAAAACTTGTTTTATATGTCATGTGCTGATTGAATTTAAAGACAAGATCTAATATCATTACCTAGTTCTAAACCTTTAACAGAAAATTGAACATAATGAATCTTTTGAGAAAATGTATTTTAAAATTTAAATCTTCTTGATAGATTTTTTTCCATAGGTCATTTGGGAATACATGAAAACCAAAAATATTATGTATTAAAGCATAGAATAAAACACTAAAATATAAAATATCATACAGACATCATCAATATTTATTTTGTTATTGATGAATGCATGCTTCAAGATTGTACTGTAAGGGATAGAATGAATCCTTTGAAGAAATGATATATATTCTTTCATTTCCCACAGAAAAATGGAAAACTTTCAAGGATGAGTTAGTGTGTTCTAGGGACTAGGAGCCTGCCTGCTTCCTTGTGTGTAATCTCTTACACAAATGGGTTGAATTACTGAATTTTATTTGCAATCAAAAATCCATGTTTCTCAGGTAAATAAATTTAGTTGTTAGGGGTAAACAAGCAAACAAACAAACAAAACACATATAATCCTTTGTAAAAGTTAACAGATAAGTACTTAGTCAAATCTTCATCATAAGTCACTCTTCAGAACTTTAATATATGTCCTGACCCTTAAGAGTGACAACTTGCTTTTTTTCCCCATGTTATCATCTATGAAAATATTAGGCATTCAGAAAACATTTAATTTTTCCCCTATTCTCTATTTTTGTTCTAGGGTCTTATTTCATACTATGTTTATTGTTGTAAATACATTTTCTCTAATGCCTTCTGACAGCTTGAATTAGCACAATGACCTACACAGTTTAAGACTGGCAGGCAGGACTGCACCAGTAGTTTAGCACAGCGCCCTCCTCTGGGCTGGCCAAGAGCATCAGCTGGCCTTGGTCCCCTTTCTGACATTTCTGCACTTAAAATTTCTCCCTTTTTTTCCTAGAGAAAAAGAAGCTATTAGAAAAGAAGAGGAAATGTGATTGCACTTCTTCCACGAAAGTAAAATAAAATAATGATAAGTTTACCAGACTAAGATCAAGTCCCTTGTTTGGGTTTTGATTTTCTTTATCATTCTGTTCATTCTGTGACATTAAAAAGAATGGTGCTTTTTATATTTGTAATTGTGTATTTCAGTGGGTCAGCACTGATACTGATGAGTGCCACTCTGAACATGACTTTGATGCTGAATTTTAATTTCTCATTTTTTGTTACTTTTAACCAGACTTTGAGCAAAATATTCCACTAAAAGAAGATTTAAGAATCCTAAAGTTAAAAAAATAAAACTTTTTATTGTCATCTTTGGTAGTATCAGTAACATGCTTCATTAAGGTTAAAGAGTCTGAATTATTTTAGTGACAATGTTAAGTCTGGTTTGTTTGTGGTGTACACAAAAGAGACCTTCAACATTTGGCAGCTTTAGGAGGCTGAGAAAATTTTATAATGGCTGAGAAAACAACAACAAAAATGAAGTAGTTAGAAAACTACTGACAAAGCATTGTTGGCAGAGAGCTTCTTATATTAATGTAAATATCTATTAGAGCAACTTTCTTAATTGCTGGTCTCATGAGATGTCATAATCCAAATAACAAAGATTGGCCAACTGTCCTCATCTGGGCATACTCTATACTATGCCAACTAATATTTGAAATCTTGTTATCTCTGCTGAAATCAAATTTATATGTGTGTCTGTATGTTTATGTTGAAGTGGGATATTTCTATTTACACTTCAGTAGGCTATTTCAAACATACTGCACAATAGAGTTGTACTGAAGGACTCTAACTTACCATGTTAGTAACAAAAATAAACATCAATTAAGTAATTGTAATGGATTGTGTAATATATCAGCTTATTTTAATCTTCAAGAGCACTTTTAATGAATTAGGTGAAATATCAGAACCATTTCATGGTAATAATGCTATCTCATAGAAATAAAGCACAGTAATTCAAATAATTCTAAAAATCTTTGCAAATTGTTTGTAGATATACAGTATTTGTTTACAATAAAACCTCTGGCCACTGGTTAAATTCATTTTATCATACTTTTATACATGAAAAGAACTGCATTTAAGTAGTTCATCTGGTTTAACTTCACTAGTACTAACTTTGGGGCACTTCACAGAGATTTTTCATTATCAGTAGTCTGCTTGTGTTCTGAATGTGCTGAGTCACCTTGGTCACAGAGGATATTCACAAAAAGCACAATTTGCCAGCAGCATGTGGATTGATGGATGGCATTGGCAGCACACCTACTGGAACCTGCTGAGGGTATAATGGGAGGGGAAAAGACCATGATTATTTACCCTAACTTTCTGGTAAACTTATGTAATTGCAGCTCTTATTTTTCTTTTGGTACATTTTGCTTTAAAATAATCTTTCTTTTCTTTTTTTTTGTATTCAATTTCAGTTCTTTGCTCAAAAACAATTTGTATCATAGTATTTAAAAGCTATATAAAATTCATAGTCAGCAATATACTCGTTATTCATTTTTGTTCATGAGTTTCCAATCATTTATTGTTATCCAGATACATTTTAAGAAATACAGGGTAGTATTTGACTTTCCTTTATCATTATAAATTGGGAATTAAAATAAAAACTTCCTTATGTCATTTCACATATATCTATTGTCCTGATGGGAATTTGGATTTTCAGATATAACTATACTCATTAAGAGGCATATACATTTGTATTTTCTCTGCTGAAATTTCCTTCTTTTATTTAGGAATTTATAAATTGGGCAACCTGTAACATTGACCAATTAAGGTAAAATATTTTCCATGAAAATAATAAACCAAAACATATTATATATGCTCATAGTGTTTTTGAGATTTGGACAATTTAGAAAACAATTAAGTAAATATGTGAAATTCTTTTATGACCTGATTCACAGTTATGTTCATCAATGGTATCTACATGCTATTTATACAACGTGCTGTTTTTACATAAAATTTAAAAGTGTATAGATAGACTCATTTTCCTTTCAAAATATGCAGGCACAATAATTTTCCATCAATATACACCAATAGATTAATATGCATAAGTAAACATTTAAAATTTTGATTTTTAAATTTTATTGCAATTTAATTTTTAATTTAATTTTCTGAGATAATTTTAAGAGTGAACATATAAGATTGTGGCAGCTAGGAAATCATGGGGCATTAGAGTTTGAAGTTTATTTTATTTTTATTTGACAACAACAAAATTATTTTTAATTAATGATTTTGAAAGCCAATACTATGAGCACAAATACAACTGAGCATCTGTAAACTGACAGATGGGGCTGAAGAGGAAGCAAACCTGCCAAACATTTGCAAAGAAAACAATGACAGAATCAATTCTATGATTTTAGCACACAAGTGGAGGATAAGCTCTGTGATATTTATTATGCAATATCTGATACAGATAGAAAATGACATTGACAACATAAATATTCAGGTGTGTTTTTTTTGTTTTGTCTATTGTCATCTTCACTGTAGGAATAAGTAAATGGTCTTAGGAATTATAGTGAAGATAACATGATCTTCAAATGTGTAAACTATTTTCACAATTGCATGTGGAAAACCAAAGAGATTCTGGTTTGTACGTGAGAACATGAATCTGAAAGGGACTGTGAGAAGAAAGATTTGGGTTTTTTGGAGAATTTTAGTTTGTCCATTTTGTCTTTCATACTTTAAAACTGGTTTATTCATGTCAGTAGGTAGGTTAAAAGGGAATTAATATAACAAAGGAGCACTTTACACAAGAAAGAGAATAACAGATTTCTTTGGTAGATAGACTTCTATCATTTGTACAAAAACTGGAAAAATAAAAAAAAATTAGTCTGATCAGATAGCAATCTGATAAGATGTTGCCATGGTAATACCATGGTAATGAGAGTGTATTAGAAACAAACATGCATGATGGATTCTCTGGAATCCAAAAATGAAAAAAGCATTGAAGAAAGTGTATCTATATATATATACAATGTTTTCATATATACAGATATAATATAAATATGTACAAAATCAAACTAATTTAGGAAGTAGTTTTGCTTATGAAACAAAGTATATATTTGTATAAGAAAAATTCAGGGAATTATCTAGTTTCTATAATGTTGAGCTCTGGTCCTAGAAAAGGAAATTGAGAAATAAATTAAGCAATCATTTCGATCTGGAAAAACAACAACAAAAAATTCAGATAAAGGTCCAACAAAATGACCAACCTTAACAAGGAAGATAATATGGACATGAAGATGTAAGATAACAATATTTTCTGACTCCTCTTCACATAGTCACAATTTATCACATGGCAATCATGGTATAAAGAGCACAGGTTCATAGTTAGGAAAAGGGTTATTTTCAAAGTGGTACTCATATTAATACAGACAGGCAACGAGAACAGAGTATGTGGCCCTTGGAGGAAAATCACAGTCAAGGGATAATGAACTGGAAAATGCAGAGGCAGAAACAGAAAAAGGATGAGTGACAATTTCATGATAGACAATTCTGTTCTATTTGTAACGGTGGATGACATTTCTTCCAAGAATGGATAAGGCTGTCTCAGTGTCCTGTAAATTATTTGTGAACATTGGAACCCTGTTATTTCTGCTTCAGTGATGTATATAGATGTGATTTCAAAGTTTCAGATGACATTTTGCTTTGAGTTCTGGTAAGATACAAGGTAGAAACATCAAGGCAGAAGGGGATGGTGGAGCACATCTCTTCACTTCATAGTGGCCTGGAAGGACAGCAGAGAGAAAGGATATCAGAGAAATATCTTCCAAAATTGCATCCTTAGTGACTGACTCCTCCAACTGAGCTTGACCTCTTAACAGTAAATTCAGCCATGGACATCTTAGAGTAATCCATCCATGAGTATAGTATCTCTCTGATTGAATCATCTCTTCAGTAGTCTTTTAATTCAGTCAGATTGAAAACTGAGATTAATTAGCACAGACCACATTCCAATTTTCATAATATAAAGTCTATACTGCAATATGCCATGTGGAACATAGATCAAAAGAATATTACCAAGGACTGCTGACCACATGTGGTTACCTCTAATTGCCAATTAGAACTGAAAGAGAAAGTTAAAAAGAAAGAGTTCAAATTATTTGAAAGAGACAGAAAATGTCCAACAGCTGGGCAATGATATTTCAATCTCTCTTTTTGTTTCTTCTCCTATCTGTGAAAGCTGAGCTGCTCTGGGAGGTGTGTACCATAAGCCATCAACAGGTCTTAGCCCTATCTGATCCCTAACCTTATCTGAACCTACAAAAGAAATAACTGTATTTAATTTTGCATCCATAGGAAATCTCTAAAAGTTAAGATCTATTGTTACTGTTTTTTAAAAATGCACGTATATTGAAGGAATAATAAGTTTGATTTTGAGAAGTAACTATTGTTTATTTTTAGGAAAAAAATCCTTATTTGCATTATTAAAATTCACCTTAAATAGTATCTATTTTAAACTTTCATAGAATGTGGAAATACTCCTAAGCCAAAACATGAGGAGTATATTTAGAGATTATATATTTGACAGTGGATTAATATCCAGGATACAGAAGGAACACCGAAAGTTCAATAACAAAACTACAGATTACTTGATTTTAAAATGGGCAATAGATGGAAATAGACATTTCTCAAAATAAGAGATAAATGGCCAAAGATATATAAAAAATGTTCAACAATCATCAGGGAAATGAACATCAAAACCACAATAAGATATAACCTCAGTCCAGTTATCAAAAAGACAGTGGACATGGGTGGGTCAGGGTCTTTCTTGGAAGATGTTGGGCACCCATACAGGTGATTGATAACTTAGAATATCAATCACTGCTATTCATCCTTAGGGGAAGCACACAGGTGTGGTAGTTTCTCTTCTTTTACAATGCTGGCCTTCAGTGACTGTATCTTGATTGTCCTCCATGTTGGTTCCTGGAAGGCTGGCCTTGTCTAATGGCCTAAAAGCTATCTAATTAACTTACCTTTCTACAATATTCCTCCCTCTGAAGAAGTAACCCTAATCCTTGGTCATTCTTTGTATGCTTTCCATGTGACTTGTTTCCCCCATTGGATCCCCATTTAATCAATATTACCTAAGCAACTCTACTTGTAATCTTACTAGATGACTATAGTTTTATATCATCATAAAACACCTTTGAGAAGTTGGATGAGCCAGTAACACACTTTCCAGTCCTCCTTCGGTCTCTTTTAGACAGAAGCTTTCTTTCTCTCAGGAAATTTTTTGTACACTTAAAAAGAAGACTATAGACAAAAGAAAACCCTTTATTCATTGTCATTGGAAACACAATTACTCTGACCCTTAAGAAAGATAGTGGAAAGCTTCAATAAAAAATTAAAATATAAAAATACCATATGATCTAGCATCTCACTATTGGGTACATAGTCAAAGGAAATGAAATCACTATGAGAAAGAAAGATCTGTACTTCCTTGCTTATTTTTTTTAAATTATTTTTTATTTTTTTATTTTTTTAATTAAATTCTTTTATTGGTACATTTTAGGTATACAACACCATTACATTTCTCATTGGGAATTGTACCTTTACATAATGCATCTTGGTTCTTACTTTTTTCCCATTCCTAGCCCTCCCTTCACCCGCTCCACCCTTCCCTATTTACAAAAACTTTATTTCCATCTATTCCATTTCTCAGCATTTTTCCTTTCTCTTCTTTCCTTTCCCCTGCCCCTCCCACTACCCCTATCCCTTTGGACTTTTGCTTCCTATTTTGCGTTATTGATTATTCATTCTAATCATTGGTACATTTTAGGTATACAATATAATGACATTCATCATTGGAAATTTGCACCTTTACATAGTCTCTCTTGGTTCTTATTTTTCACCCTTGCCCAGCCCGCCCTTCAACCAGTCCATTCCTATTTAAAAAGATTTTCTTGCTATTTTTCCATTTTCTCATATTAATCCCATTCCCTTCTATCCTTTCCTCTAGCCCTCTCACTCCCTTCCTCTTGGACCCTTTTCTTCCTATTTCACATTGCCTATTATACATTTAGTCCATATTAACACTTTCAGTTTCTCACATCAGAGAAACTACTCGGTATTTATACATGTGTGTCCTATTTATTTCACTTAAGAGTATCGCCTCAATGTGCATCCACTTAGCTATAAATGTCTCTAATTTCTCATTTTTTATGGCTGAGTAGTACTCCATTTTATTAAAAAAAAACCCACATTTTCTTTATCCAGTCTCCAGTTGATGGGCATTTGGGCTGTTTCCAGGTTTTAGCAATTACAAACTGTGATGCTATGTACATGGGCACACATATATCACTGTTGTATGATTCTTTTAATTCTTTAGGGAAGATCTTGAGCAGTGGGATAGCAGGGTCAAATGGGACTTCCAGTCCTAGTCCTTTGAGGTATCTCCATACTGATTTCCACAGTGCTTGCACCAGTCTACACTCCCACTAGCAGTGGAGCAGTGTTCCTCTTTCCACACAGCCCCACCAGCATTTGTTATTGGTTGATTTCATGATAGCAGCCATTCTTTCTGGAGTGAAGTGGAATCTCAGCATTGTTTTCATTTGCATCTCTCAAATGACCAGTGATGTTTAACATTTTTTCATGTATTTATTTGCTATTTCTATTTCTTTGTCTGAGAAATGTCTATTCATTTCAGATGCCCATTTTCAGATTGGGTCTTTAAATTTGGGAGGTCTTAACTTTTTTAAATTCTTTATAGATTCAAGATAGTAGACCTTTGTCTGAGGAAGAGCAAGTGACAATTTTTTCCCACATTGTGGGTTGTCTCTTCACACTGCTGGTGGTTTCTCTTGCTGTGCAGAAGCCTTTTAATAAGAAGAGATCCCACTAGTTGATTGTTTGTGCTAGTTCACGGGCAACTGAGGTTTTTTTCATAAAATCTTTTCCTACACTGATGTCTTCAAGGGTTCTACATAAACTCTGTTCCAACTGGTTCAGAGTTTCTATTTTAATATTTAGATCTTTAATCCATTTTGATTTTAGTTTAGTGCATGGTGAGAGATACAGGTCTAGTTTTAATCTTTGGCAAGTTGAAGCCCAATTTTTTGAGCACGATTTATTAAAGAGGCTATCTTATCTCCAGTGAGGGTGTTTGGCTCCTTTATCGAAGATGAGATGGCTGAGTGTGTCTGGAGTTGTTTCTGCATCTTCTAATCTGTTCCACTGGTCCTCAAGTCTGTTTCTTTCCGAGCACCATGCTGTTTTTATCACAATAGCTTTGTAGTATAGTTGCAGGTTGTGGATTGTGCTACCCCCTGCCATGTCTCTGTTACCTTTATTCGCTTTTGCTATTCTGGGTCTCTTGTTCCAAATGAATTTTTGGATTGTTTTCTCAAGGTCCGTGAAGTATGCTGCTGGTATCTCAATTGGAATTGCATTAAATCTATATAGCAGTTTTGGAAGTATGGCCATTTTCACTATATTAATCCTTCCTACCCAGGAGCAGGGGACATCTGTCCATTTTCTGATATCATCTTCAATCTCTCTTTTCAGAGTGCCATAGTTTGCAGAGAAAAGTTCTTTGATTTCTTTCATTAGGTTGATTCCTAGGTATTTCAGTTTTTTGAATGCTATAGTGAAAGGAATTATTTGTCCTATTTTTCTCTCAGTGAGTCTGTCATTGGTGTAGAGGAAAGCTATTGATATTTATGTGTTGACCTTGTAACCAGCTACTTGACTGAATTTGGTTATTAAGTCTAGAAGACTTTTGTTGGAGTTCTTGGGGTCTTCTATATAGAGTATCAGGTCATCTGCAAATAATGACAATTTGACTTCTTCATTTCCTATCTTTATTCCTTTTATTTCTTTCTCTTATCTAATTGCCGTAGCTAATGTTTCCAGAGCATATTGAACAAGAGTGGTGATAGTGGACATCCTTGTCTTGTTCCTGAATTTAGTGTGCAGGATTTCAGTTTTTGACCATTTAGTATGATATTGGTTGTTGGTTTTTCATAGATGGCTTCTATTAGTTTGAGGTAGAGAACAACTATTCCAATATTTTGTAGGGTTTTTATCATAAATGCATGTTGGATTTTGTCAAATGCTTTTTCTGCGTCCTGGAGATAATCGTATGGTTTTTGTCCTTAGCTCTATTTATAGAGTGTATTACACTGATTGATTTGTGTATATTGAACCATCCCTGCATCCCTGGGATGAATCCCACTTGATCAGGGTGTATGATCTTCTTGATGATCTTCTGTATTCTGTTTGCCATTAACTTATTAAGGATTTTTTGCATCTATGTTCATTAGTAAGATGGCCCTATAGTTCTCCTTTTTGTTGGGTCTTTCTCTGCTTTTGGGATCAAGGTGATGCTTGCTTCCAGGAATGAATTTGGGAGTATTGCTTCCCTTTCAATTTCATTGAAGAGTTTAAACAGTAGTGGCAGCAGTTCCTCTCTAAATGTCTTGTAGAATTCAGCAGTGAAGCCATCAGGGCCCAGGCTTTTCTTAGTTGATAAATTTTTAATTACATTTTCAATTTCATTGGTTGATATTGGATTGTTCAGCATTTTTAGATCTTCTTCATTCAACTTTGGTAATTCATATGTATCTAGAAATCTGTCCATTTCTTCTGTGTTGTCCATCTTATTGGCGTATAGGTTCTGGAAGTAGATATTGATGATCCTCTGGATTTCTACTGGGTCTGTTGTAATTTCACCCATTTCATTCCTAATTGCATGGATTTGGGCCTTTTCTTTCCTTCTTTTGATAAAGTTAGCTAAGGGTTTTTCAATTTTGTTGATTCTTTCAAAAAACCAACTCTTGGCTTCATTGATTTTTTGTATCATTCTCTTAGTCTCCATTGCATTGATTTCTCTCTGATCTTTATAATTTCCTCCCTTGTATGACCTCTGTGGTTGTCCTGTTCATTTTCTAGAAGCTTGAGGTTCAGCATCATGTTATTTATTTGAGCTCCCTCTGTTTTCCTAATATGCGTATTCACTGCTATGAATTTCCCTCATAAGAGTGCTTTCACTGTGTCCCATAGATTCTGATATGTTGTATTGTCATTGTCATTTAATTGGAGGAACTATCTGATTTCTTCTTTAATTTCCTCTGTGACCCATTGGTTATTCAGAAGTGTGTTGTTCGATTTCCATGTGTTTATGAAATTTTTTGAGTTTCTTTTGCTATGAATCTCCAATTTCATCACACTATGGTCTGATAATATACAGGGGATAGCTTCAATTCCTTTGCGCTTACTTAAACATGTTCTATGTGTGAGTATGTGGTCTGATTTATAGAATGACCCAAGTGCAGCTGAGAAGAATATGTATTCTGCTTTTGTGGGGTGGAAGACTCTGTAAACATCTGTTAAGTTCATTTGTTCAAGAGTTTGATTGAGTTCTAGTATTTCATTACTTATTTTTAGTCTAGTTGATCTATCTATTTGTGACAGTGGGGTGTTGAGGTTCCCCACTACAATTGTATTAGTGCATATATGACTTTTCATGTCCATTAGTATTTGTTTTCTATAGTTGGGTGCGCTAGTGTTTGGTGCATAGATATTTATGATTGTCATCTCTTCCTCTTGGATTGTTCCCTTTAAAAGGATATAGTGTCCTTCTTTGTCTCTCTTAATCAGTGTAGGTATGAAATCTACTTGATCTGCAAAGAGGATAGCTACTCCTGCTTTATTTCGGGTTACTGTCACGTGGAGTATTGTTTTCCACCCTTTAACTTTCAGTCTATGAGTTTCCTTTTGAATTAAATGCGTTTCTTGTATGCAGCATATTCTTGGATTTTGCTTCTTGACCCATTCTGGCAATCTATTTCTTTTGATTGGTGAATTGAGACCATAACATTGATGGTTATAACTGAAACATATTGACTTGTCATTGCCATGACTTTTTCTTTTTGTTGTGTTCTCCCCCTTTACATTTAATTTCTTGTCATGCCAGATGGGTTCATTCTGCTTTGCTTCCTGGCATTGTGATCCTCAATGTCTGTTCCTAGGACATTGTGTAAAATTCTTTGGAGTGCTGGTTTGGTATTCAGGAAGTTCCTAATGTGCTCTTTGTCATGAAAGTATCTTATTGTTACATCCATTTTGAAAGATAGTTTTTCAGGGTACATCAATCTGGGTTGGAGGCTGTTTTCTTTTAGGGCTTAGAATATGTCACTCCAAGCTCTTCTTGCCTTGATGGTTTGTGTTGAGAAGTCTGCTGTGATTCTGATGGGCTTTCCTTTGTATGTGATTTGTTTCTTTTCTCTGACTGCTTGGAGAACTTTGTTCTTCTGTTGAGTTTCTGGAATCTTAACAATTATATGCCTATGTGTATATTTTTTTTGATCAAGGCTAGTTGGAGTCCTATATACCTCACTTATCTGTATGTCAAGCTCTTTCCCCTGCTTGGGAAGTTTTCTGCCATTATTTCTTTGAAGCGATTTTTTATGTCATCTCCACTCTCTCCTGTTTCTTCATTGAACCCAATTAGTCTTATTCTTCTTTGCATCATCTAGGAGCTGCTGGGTTGATTTCTCATGTTCCTTTAAAATTTTGAAGCAATTTTTCTTTTCCTGGTCACCAATTGCAATCTTATCTTCTATATCTGAAATTCTGTCCTCACATTGGCTCATTCTGCTGTGTAGACTTTCAGTGGAGTTTTTCATGTCCTGGAAATCTATTTGCATCTGTTTTATGGATTCCATTTATTTCCTATGTTGGGATTCCATCATGTTCCTGTGCTCCTCTCTAGATTTATTAATCACGTCTTACACTAGGGGCACAATTTCTCCTACCATCTGAGAAATTATTTCTGATTTCTTTTTTTCCAGGTCCCCTTTTTTTGCCAGTTCAGTGGGTCCAGGTGGTTGCGTATCAGAGTGTTCCACCTCATTTCCCTTTGGGGTTGCTGTAGTTGGTCTGGGAGTCTGGTTTTGAGACTTATTTATGTGTTTTCTCATTTTGACTGGTTGGGGGGCTGTTGGTGCCTGCACGGATTATGTCCTCTGAGCTACGAGAGGTGGGACAAGGGCTGGGAGCAGTGGTAGGGATGGTGGCACAAAAGCCCTTTCCTGTGTGCTAGGAGCAGTGAGAGGGATGGTGACTGGGAAACCCCTTCCTCTGGTCCAGGAGCAGTGGGATGGTGGCTCAGAAGCCCCTACCTCTGGTTCAGGAGTGGTGGGAGGGATGGTGACCCAGAAGCCCCTTCCTCTGGGCCAGGAGCAGCGGGACAGAAGGTGGCCCAAAAGCCCTTTCCTCTGGGCTGTGTTCAGCAAGAGGGATGGTGGCCCAGTAGCCCCTTCCTCTGAACCAGAAGCAGTGGGATGGCAGCTCAGAAGCCCCTACCTCTGGGCCTGGAGCAGCAGAACTCACTACTTTGGTCTGGTGGTCCAGTGTCCTCTGCATCTTTGTAGTGTGGAACCAGCTGACTGTACAGAGGCACGGAAGTTGGTGGGTCCAGTGGATTGTTCCTGGAGCATGGGCTGATTCGGCATCTTCCATGTGACTCGGGACCTTGGTAGGGCATGGGCAGACCTGCCTGTCTGGAGTAGGCTGATTCAGAATCTTCTGCATTACTCGGGACCTCCCTTCCTTGCTTATTGCACTGTTCAGAATAGTCAAGTAATGTGAACAAGCTAAGTGTTTATCAGTTAATGAATGGGTGAAAAAATGTACATATACACTGTGGATGTAACTATTTCATCATTAAAAGAAGAATAAAATTGGGCCGGGGATTTAGCTCAGTGCTTCCACCACCTGCCTTACAAGCTCAAGGACCCGAGTTCTATCCCTGGTACAAAAAAAAAGAAAAAGAAAAAAAAGAATAAAGAATAAAATCCTATTATTTGCAATAACAAGAATGGAATTGAAGATCAGTATGTTAAGTGAAATACGCTAGGCACAGAAAAGGAAGTATCAACACAGGAGTAGTCCCACAAGTATGTAATTCCAGCACTCTGGGCATCTAAAGCAGGATAACCCCAAGTTCCAGTCAAGTTTTGGAAATTTAGTGACTTAAGAAGAACTTCTCTCAAAATTAAATTAAAGTAAATTAAGCTAAAGATGGATTTGGTATAGAGCTCTGTGCAAAGGACCTGGATTCAAATCTAAGTACCAGCCAAACAAGTAAATAAATAAATAAGAAATATCATACTACTGAACTCATGTGTGGAATCCAAAAATTTTGATCTTATAGAAGCAGAGCATAGAACATTACAGGTATTACATAGAAATCAAATAGGAATCAGAAGTTCTGCTGTGCCATTGAAGAGTAGGGTCACTATCAATAACAATAATGTGTTGTGTATTTCATAAAGATAGAAGATAAGATTTTGAAGGTTTTGACTGTAAATAAATGATCAGTGTTTGAGAAGATCAATGTGTTGAACCTGATATAAACATTTAAAAATATATACATGTATTGAAATATCACAATATTACATCAATAAATATTATTTTTATTTTTATCTATCAGATAAATTAGGTAAAATATTAAATAGATAATATTATTTATATCTACAAATGTTGAATGTACAATATAAATTCATAAGGATTACAACTAATGGCAATGTCATCTACCTGTGTTTCAAATGTTTCAGAGTGCTCAACATCTATATCTGTATTTATCCATTAGATGGTTCCCAATTTAAGAGGTTTTGACTTTACAATAGTGTAAAAGCAAAACATATTCAATAGAAACTGCACTTCAAATTTTAATTTTGATTTTTTTTCTAGAATGTTAGTTACTTTTCTCTCATTGCTGAGACAAAATACTCTACACTCAAAGTTAAAGGGGAAAGGATTTATTTAGCTCACAGTTTGTAGAGGTGTCAGTCCATAATCAGCTGACTCCAAGGGAGGGTGGCAAATGGCAGAGGGGTAACAGTTCACAGTGGCAGAAGACAACAGAAGCAACAAGAGACCATAACAGTGTCTTCCTGCCCCTTTTGTTTATTCCAACTACTTAGGGCAGGTAACACTCACACCCTTAATTCTAGTGCTCTTGGGCCTAGCCTTGCACCATGAATCACACACTCTAGATTCATCCACCTCCAAAATAGCCCCACATCATTCTCAGGAGGCTTTCAAGGGACATCTAAACACAAGCCATAACATGGAGAATTGCCTTGTGATGCTGACTGTGGCAGATAGCCACAGACCCACTCAGCCCAAGATCACAAACAGAGTAGATAACTGATATTCTACAGTGTACTTTGTGGTTATGCTGCAGTATTTAACAGGCTATATGTGTTAAGTGCATTTCTTATGATATTTGCAACTTAAGATGGATTTCTTTGGACATAAATTCATCATAAAACTAGGAACACTTCTTTTCTCCCAAGTAATCTTCAACACTATATCTTTCTTAGTTTGTTACTATATTTACTGTGGGAACAGATCTTAATTCTCAAGATCTAATACTATTGTTATAGAGAATCAAGGATTCTACTTAAACATTATTGCAGTTCAAGAGATAAATATATTTTTATTCAAGAGAGCATTAGTGATTTTTTTCTCTATATTTTCATTCTATTTGATATTTGAAAAAATTACTATGGGAAAAAAGTAAATATAATGTACATTTCTTAATTCTTTTAAAAGTTCCTTTATAGTCCCAGGCCATTTCATAAAATCTTTGGGACTTTAGAAGTAAATCATATATAAAATTTAATATTCACCTTGAAATTAAATTCCTGCCAGCAAACATTAGATTGCCATTTTGCCATGTTTACTATTTGAATAAGTAAAATATATTCAAATTATATTATTTTATTAAACCACAGAAGAACCCAGGGGATAGATTTAAGTTTATTAATTTAGTGTGTTGTGATATGTATTTATCTATTCCTGTAATTTGTGTTTTTCTAGTATTTGGATAAGTAAAAGGAACCTATTATTGTGTTGTGGGTATTCAGTAATTAAAAACTGTTTTTTACAAAATTAGAACAAATCTTCTATTCTCTAGGCTCTGAATATCCTCAGTCACAAATAACAAAAAAACACTCAAGTTTCAAAGGCTGTCCTTTTCATTATTGCCAGAAACATTTATTAAAATGCATTTAACTGTACCTAGGAAAATGTTTCCCTGAGATACACAGATCCTGATCCAAATTATGTTTCTGCCAGATATTTAATTCAAATCTGTTATTTGTTCCAAACTCGAGCTTTTCCACTTTTGATTAAATAGTCAAGCAATTCATACTTTGCCAAGTTTTAAAAGTATTATATAAGGATTTTGACCATATTCCTTCTCTTTCTTTGCAAAATACATATTTTCTATTCATATCAAAGTCATGTCATCCTGTGATTATCTTAGGCTCACTAACTTATCATTTATTTTTAGACATACAGCTCAACTTGTTTGATATATGTGGATGCTATTGTCTTAATTACAGAAAGTTAAATTGTAGGCTAATACATATTTACAAATTCTAAAACATGTTATTTGAGAAAATTGATAATTTTTTTCAAATATCAGATGCTTTTCTATTGTCTAAAGGTATTGATTTCCAACTCTGGAAAAAATAAGTAATAAAAAAGTTTATGAATAAGAAATAATAATTCCCTAGTGTTTCTTTTAGAGGATTGCTAATATTAGTAGAAAAATATACAGTGTCATCTTTGGGCTTTGGTTTTGTGCATGTCTATAATTTGAACTTATACCAAAGTGTCCATAAACATAATATTGGTAGAAAAATATACAGTGTCATCTTTGGCCTTTGGTTTTGTGCATGTCTGTAATTTGAATTTATACCACGGTGTCCATAAACATATTTCCCATTATGATTTATTGCTTTATTAGTGTTGGTTTAAATTTTAAGTATGCTTTTGTTTGTTATACCTTTTATAACTGTAAAACAAAAATGTTATTTTTGAGGAATTTTGTGCAGATATGCAGGTACATATTCTTAGTATTACTTGGCAAAAGCTAGAACTCAGAAGTTCATATGTCAGTAGGCAAAGGAGACTGTTTTTTCAAATGTGCTTGGATTCATACTTGAAAGTGGGGGTCCTCAAAATGTGGGCCACAGAGTGGCAGCAGTCCTTGGCCTGTTAGCAACTGGGCAGCACAGCAGGAGATGAACAACAGGCAAGTGAATGAATCTTTGTATTTACAGACACTCCCATCACTTCAATTACAAGCTAAGCTTTGCCTCCTGTAAGATTATAGGAGTGTAAATTTTACAGTGAATTGCACATTTTAGGGATATAGGTTGTGTGTGTCTTATGAGCCTGATGATCTGAGGTGGAGCTGAGATGGTGATGCTAGCACTGGGAAATGGCTGCACATGTAGAATTTATATTAACAGAAAACTTTTTAGAGAGATCATAATAAATCAGTTACTTGCAAACTCATATAAAACATTATTGAGTGGAAAATGAAAGTTAAGCTGCATCTGATGGTGGCTTTATAGTGGCAAAGGAGTTGACATACTTCAATTGTATAGTTGTATCTGGTGGAAGGGATTAAGTCAGACTCCAACACCTATTTTAGTGTGCTGATGACTCATGCATTATTTCATTTACCATTTCATTTACTCCTCTTTCTTACACTGCACTCTTATCTCAATCATAGTTTTGATAAGCCCACAAACTAACCCTAGCCAAAATGAATAAAAAACAAATGTCATTGGAGAGCTTCTTTGGAAAGGAGAAAAGAGCTAATGATGAGACACTAGATGACTTTAAGACTTTCAATCAAAAGAAAGTTACATTTAAAAGAAAATACCAAGGGTCATTCTTAATTATGGATTCATTGCAACAGGAGATTTGCAATCCCCAAGACTACTTTGTAAAATATGTGGTGAGTGAATATCTTAGTTACTTTTCTCATTTCAGGGACAAAATTCTGGAAATCCACAAGTTAAAGGAAGAAAGGTTTACTTCAGCTCATAATTTGTAGAGTTTTCAGTCCATAGTCAGCTGAATCCAAGGCACAGAAGCCATGGCTGAGGAGAAATAGTTCATGGCATGGCCAGCAGGAAGAAGCATGTACCAGTGAACCTTCCTTCTTTCTTTCTGTTTGTATTCCATCCAGGCTGTAAACCTATTTATTGATTGATGCCACCCAAACCAAGAGTGAGGCTTTCCTCTTCAGGAAATTCATTTAGCCGCATTCAGAGCAATACTAATAAAATTAGGGGACTAATCCAGACATTACACACCCTTAATCCAAATATCACACACCCTACATCCAGCCACCTCTGGAAAGGCCCACCTATGTGTACATGAGACTTTCAGAAGATACCTAGATATAAGCTGTAACATTTGTCCCCTGGCCCCAAATGACTCATGTTCATCACTTTATGCAAAAGGAATTTAGTATATCTCTAAGAATTGCCAAAATCCTAATGATTTCAGCATTCCTGAAAAGTCTATATCCAAAGTCTCATTTGAGATATAAGACAAACTTTTAGTGAGAATCCCTGTACACATGAAAAGTAAATTAAACACTTCAAATATACAATGGCACAAGATATACATTTCCATTCCAGATGGTGAAAATAGGGGGATAGAAAGGAATGAAATGAAAGAAAGACCAAAGTCCAGCAGGGAAAATATTAATTCCATATCCAGCACCTGGGGCAATCTGTGGCAAGAGGTGAACTCCAAATGGCTTGAGTGGCTCTGCTCTACAGTACTGCTTGTAGTTTTCATGGCTTCTCTCTTGAGCTGTCTTTGCTCACGCCTTGGAAAATTCCTCAGACAATCCATGTTCCTGGCTTCTCTAAAACTCTAGGATCTCCAATGTACTTTGAATTTCACACACTCCTCTCTCAGGTGCACACTGCCTGGCCTCCCAGGCCTTCTTCTGAAATCTGGGTGGAAGTCTTCCTGACCTCTCAATTCTTGCGTTCTGCATGTGCCTAAAACCATCATCATGTGGATGACCCCAAGGTCTGCTATGAGCTGGAGCAGTAGCCAGGCTTTCTTCTCTCTTGACTAGAGCAGTCAAGTGCCTGGATTGCTGAGCACTATGAAAACAATCCAGAGGAACAAATTCTCTAGGCTGCCATCATTCTGGAACATGGTGCCTTAGAGCTTTATTCTTAAAATGACTTTAATCTTTGTAACTTTGATGCTTCAAAGGGTGGAGTTCTGCTGGTTCTGGTCATGCCTTCAAATCATTGTCTGAACTTTCTATTGTCTACTTCCAAAGTACTTGGCTTTTTAATGCCAATTGTTTTAGCAACCAAGTTCCCCTCTGCTCTATGTTTGCAGTCCATAACTTTACTGGAACTTTCTTTCTAACCAAATTCAAAACTTTTAAATCAATCAAAGGCCCTTTGCTCTTGATTCTCAACATAAATCTAGCAAAAAGCCCCCAGCAGTAGCCATACCACCACCTCAACATTTGACTACCTTCGAATTTCCTTCACCAGATTAGTTAATCTGCTGTCCTTAATCTTGGTCTCATGTAGCGTCTCTGGACATGGACAAAATGTAGACAATTTTTTTTTGCCAAAGCATAGCACACATAGTCTCAAGTCCAACTGCCAATGAAGTCCTTCTTTCAAATTGAAACCTCTTGAGCCCAGTCTTCCATCTACATTTTTATCAGGATTCTAGTCTTTGAGCTCTGACCAGAATCTTCTGTCAAGCTTGGCTTACAGCATTCTAGTGTGACTTTTTCACCTGGAATCTGTAAACCTTTCTAAACTCTTCTTACAAACCAGTTCCAAAGGCTTCCGAACCACATTATGTAGTATCATATTTGTCTTGTACCAAAATATGTCTTAGTTACTTTTCTCATTGATGAGACAAAATATTTGATAACCAAAGCTAAGGCAAGAAAGGTTAATTTTGGTTCACAGTTTGTAGAGGTTTCAGTCCAAAGTCAGCTGGCTACAAGGTAGAGTGGCACACCAGAGTGGCATCACAGAGGGGTGTGGCAGAGAAGAAACAGTCCATCACAGGAGCAACAAAGCAGCAGGTCTGTCTTCTTTTTGTTACTTTATATTCCATCCAGGCTACATGCCTATTGATTGGTACCATCTATACCCAGGGTGGGGCTTCCCTCTTCAGTACATTCCTTCAGCCACACCCAGAGCTATGCTGATCCAATTAGAGGATTAATCCAAATATTACATGCCCTTAATTCCAGTAGCACACACCCTAGATTCTGCCACCTTTATAAAGTTCCTCTTACGAGTGTATGAGGGTTGGGGGACACAAGCGGTAACTTAGATACAAGCTGCAAAACTACTGAATAAAGCCATAAAATCTTCAGAACTACTTTACCACATGGAAATTATTCACCATGAATTTAAAGGAAAAAAATTGAAAGAAAAAAATCCACACAAACAATAGAAGCAATTATTGAAGATTACCACCTCATCAAATGTCTTCAATGAGAACACCACTCTTAGTGGCTAACCACATTGCTAAAGCTGGGAACCCCTTTATAATTTTTGAAGACTGGTCTTGCCTTATGCTAAGGACATTTGTGGTGAACTTTAAGAGAATCTGTAGTTTAAAGAATGGGACATGTTTCTTTTTCAGTTAGCACCATAAATAGAAGAATTGAAGAAATAGCAAAGGATGCTGAGGCACTATTGTTATATAGGATCAAAGAAAGAGTCACTGTGGTATGAAATCCAGACTCACAAGACTACTGATGTTGGAAACAAAGCAATGGTGCTTGTCTTTGTGCAATGTATTTAATCAAGAGGACGTTCATGAAGATATGTCCACTTTTTTTTTTTTTTTTTGGTACTGGGGATCAAACTCGGGTCCTTGCGCTTGAGCAGCAGGCGGCAAAACCACTGAGCTAAATCCCCGGCCTCAATATGTCCACTTTCGTTGTGAACCAACCAGTTGCAGAACTATTCAAGTTTTTAATGCTATATATAGGGAAAATTGAATTGGTCATTTTTTTTTTGTCAGTATATGCATGGACGAAGTGACTGCCATAAGTGGACAGCTTTCAGATTTCACTACTGGGGTTAAAGACATCATTTCTGGATGTGAGTCTATGCACTATGTCATCGATAAAGAAATAGTGGCTAGTTAAAAATGTTTTTCAGAATGTGCTTAAAATTATCAACTACATTAGAGAACATACCCTTCCTTAACTCATGTCTGTTCACACAATTCTGTGAGGAAACAGATGTGGGACACTCATGTCTTTTCTTGTACAGAAATGGGATGTTTTCTAAAGGCAGGCCACCAGCTAGTATTTTTGGAATACAAAAGCTGTTCCATAAGTTTCTTATTGGAAAACAGTCACAACAGTACAGAATGGGTCACAAGCCATGCTTATACTTGCGATATACTCATCCTGTTCAATGAACTGAATTAGGGGAGAATGACAATTGAGTTCAAAGCGGTAAGATAAAGTGGCTTCATTTAAAACCTAACTGAAATTATGGGGGTGACTAGCATGTAGTGGTGAGTTATGGTGGAAAGGAGGTATTGTATAATCTTATGATGAAATCACAGGTTTTAGTGAGGTCTATACCAGGAATGTGACCTTCACTAGTGTTTTTTGGCTTCATTTCTCCTCTAAGATAAAAAAAGAAGCCTATGGAATTTGGGACTGGATAAATGTCTCCCCCTCAGTGGGATAAGATTTTGGTATATTTGTACCAAGCAGTAAGTCTTTATCATGAAGAATTCTTAGGGCATGTTTCAAAATGATTACTGTCACCCTCCTTTGTGAAGAGGCATATATTTTTAAACAAGTTTTTTGCTATTAACATCATTCATTATTTTAGAAAATTTTGGCAAAGACAGAAACATATGAAATAGTGGCAGAAATTTAATCTTTCTGAAAATTCTTTTGAAGGTTCCAAATCATACTTTAATAAATAATCAATATGCTCTATGGTATGGGAGAAAGGAAGCACTGGTCATACTTTTGAAAGTTGCAATTTTTGACCATTTCTTCATGTAGTGGTTTTTGAAAACTATCATCAGTCACAAAAATTAGAGTGATTATTTTTTCACTAGACTGTTCTTTGAATTGGACAAGCCAAAATACATCCCCTGCATTACTTGCTATATTTTTGTCACTTTCATAGTACATTTGTTCAGCTAGAAGAAAATGATAGAATTGGTTTTCAGCAAACGCATGTCCATGCTACGGGTGATTTTAATGGTGTTGAAAGGATATCTAAATGAGAAGATTTCTCTCTCCACAAAATGTCAACATTTTAGTCATGCATTTGTTTATCCTTCCTTAATAAGCTTTCATCACAAAGGAATCATGGTATATTTCATCATTATAAAAATATTTTTTCTATACTTTTATTATAAAGATAAAAGTACAGTTTCTTCTATGTCCCAACTGAATCTAATTTGAAATGTTATGCTTTTTTGGACACAAAGCTTTGAACTTTGCTTTTGTTTCATGTTAATCTCTATGGCCCAATTGGTAACCATTCAGTTCAAAGGGTGCAGAAATTGTTGCTGTGACAGGATAAAGAAAAGGTAGACTACAAACAATCGATATCATAACAACATATATGAGAGCGCCAAATCTTTGTTATTTTTATATAAACACAAAACTAGCAGCCACTGTAAAATTATAGCACACTTATAAATTCTGATAGGGCAATATCAATAAAATATTACATTAATTTTACCATATCTAATAAATTGTGTGAAGCATAAATTCTAGCATAAATTACAACTCCATTTATTTCTTTAGTTTTGAAGTTCATAGTTTCTGTGTTGCCTGTATAAATCAAGAACATGGTCATTTCTTTTATAAGATCATTTGAACTGGAAAATTAACCTAGTTTCTATGTAGAACAGGAAAAAATTCTTGCTTACTAATTAAATTAAACAAAAATGTCTACCCATTTTTCTATTGTATTAGCACACTTTTGGAGTCACATTTCTGACCCTAAAAATAAGTTCATATCTTTTGGAACCAATGATATATTGCTACAATTGGGACACAAACTGAAATAAAACAAAATAAGAAACAAAGGTGGAAATGGGAGTAGGACTTCTATAAAGTAGAACTTTATAAAAATGAAAGAAGTTTTATAAAAATAATTTTGAGAACAAAAACTCCCTAACATATTTCATTGGTTAAGGTTCTCTACAGGAACAGAATCTATAGAAAATCTTTATTGTATGTAGAAATGTATGTATATAATTATGCAAGGGGATTTACTAGGTAAGTTTACAGGATCACATGTGGGTGAGTCTGCATGTTAGAGATATAGAAGAGCAACCAGTAGTTGCTCATTTAAAGAAGCTGGAAGCTACAGAACAAGAGGACTCATGACACAGCACCACTCCAAATCCAGAGGCCTGCCTGGAAATGCCCTGGAGAGCTATTGGCATGAGTCTGCTTTGGGAGATTGAAGAAAATGTTGAGATTTATACAGGTGATGATAGAAAAGCACCTGTTCAAAGTAAATTGAGCTGTTCAAATGTACAACAGCTTTCTCCATAAAGGCCACCAGCCTATTAGATGGTGACACTCACAATCAGGTGGGTATTTTGCCTTCAGTTAGTGGGCTTATATGCCAATCCTCTGGAGAAGTACCCACAAACATACCCATGGTGTGCTTTACTTATTTGCTAGGTTTTTCTTAATCCAGGCAAGCTGACATATAATGATTAAGGATAACATATAGTTTAAAAAGTTATTAATACTGAAAAAATAAACTAAGCTAGAATAACTAATACCAGAAATTAAAATCATGCATCAGAGATTCACTTGTCTGTAGTCGTATAAGCTGTAACAATATCTGACTGTACCTGAATTAAATACTTCCAGGGAACAGGGAAGCTAAATAATTCACTGTACTAGTTGCTTTTCTTTTGTTGCTGAGACAAAATATTCAACCCCCACAGTTAAAAGAGAAATGATTATTTAGTCCAGTTTGTAGAGGTTTTAGTTCATAATTGGCTGGCTCCAAGGAAGGGTGGCACATGGCAAATGTGCAACAGTTCATGGCAGCTGACAGGAAGTAACAAAGGCAACAGGAACCTTAACACCATATTTCTGCCCCTTTTATACTCTGTCTATGCTCCTGGGATTAAAGCAGTGTCACACCCATCAGTGGAGTGATTTAGTAAGCACAAACCCTTGATCTTAGCATCAAGAACTTTAGATTCAGCCACCTCTTAAAAAAACCCATAAGGCTGCATGAAGCTTTTGGGGTTTATTTACTGTTTCTCCTTTGGTCTCCCAAAGACTCATGTACATTCCTTTATGTGAAAGACTTTTAGTCCATCTCTAAGAGTTGCCAAATTCCTAAAAGTTTCAGCATTGCTGAAAAGCCCAACTCCAAAGTCTCCTCTGAGATTTAAGGCAAACTCTTAGCTATGATCCCCTGTACAAAGAAAAAGAAAGTTAAACACTTCCAACATACAATGGCATAAGATAAACATTTCTATTCCAAAAGGTACAAATAGGGAGGTACAAAAGAAGTGGATCAAAACATGTACAAAATCGAATATTGCAAACATTAAGTCTTGCAGTTCCTTGTGCAGCATCTGAGGCAATCTGTGGCAAGATATGAACTCCAAAGTATTGGATGGCTCTTCCTACTTCTGGTGGTGGTAGCTCCCGTGGCTTCACTCTGGGGTCAGCTGTACTCCCTCCTTGCCGTTTTCCACAGATGATCCGTGTTCCTGGCTTCTTCTGGTGTCTCCATTGCCCCTTTGACTTCACATTCACAGCATAACACACTGTGATCTCAAAGGTACATTGTCTGGCCTCCCAGGCCTTCTTCTGAAATCTATGTGGAAGCCTTCCTGACCCCATGACTCTTGTATTCTGCATGGGCCTGAAACTAACATGTTTTGAATGACTCCAAGATCTTCCACCAGCTAGAGCACTAGCGAAGCTTTCTTCTCTCCTGGCTGGAGGGATCAAGTGCCTCTGAAGCTGAGGAACAAATTCCCCAGGCTGACTTCATTCTGGAACATGGTGCTCTGGGGCTGTCTTCTCAAAGCAAAATCTTTTACCTTTGCTACTCTGAGGCAGCAAAGGATGAAGTCCTGCTGGTTCTTGTGATGTCCTCAGGCCATTTTTTTCTGTTATCTTCTTCTGATATATGGCTTTTTCTTGCTAGTCTTTTCAGTGACAAATTCTCCTTCATTCCATCTTTGCAGGCCACAACTTTACTGGACCTTCCTTTATGATCAAACTCACAGCATTTTGAATCATTCTATTGGGCTTCTTGCTTTTGATTCTCAACATAAACCTGGCTAAAAGCCCCCAACAGTAGCCACACCACTGCCTCAACATTAGACTGCCTTGAAATTTCTTCTGACAGATTAATTATCCCACTTCCCTTAATCTCAGTCTCAAGCAGGCTCCAGACATTACCAAAATGCATACAAACTTTCTGACCAGGCATAATACACCTTGTCTGGAGTCCAGCAGTCAATGCTGTCCTTCCCAGCAGAAACCTCCCGAACCTGGTCTTTACTGCTGGATTTCTATCAGCCTTCTAGTCTTCTATGCTCTGACCAGAATCTCCCATCAAGTACAGCCTATAGCATTCCAGCTGTACTTTTTCAGGCAACATCTCGAACCTTTCCAATCTCTTTTAACAATCCAGTCCCAAAGGCTCCTGAACCACCTGGTCAGGTATAGTAACAGCAATGACACTGCTTCTCTGTTACCAAATTTCTGTGTTAGCTACTTTTTTCTCATTGATGAGACAAAATACCCAACACCCAAATTTAAGAGGAAAGTTCTATTTAGCTCGCAGTTTGTAGAAGTTTCAGTCCACAATTAGCTGTCCCCAAGGTAGGGTGGCACATGGCAGAGGGGCAGCATTTCATGGCAGCTGACAGGAGGTAGCAAAAGTAACAAGGGACCTTAAGAGCATATTTCTGTCCCTTTTATACTCTATCTAGGTTCTTGGGATTAGGGCAGTGCCAAACAAATTAGTGGACTGATTTAGTAAGCACAGGCTCTTAATCTCAGCATCAAGCACTCTAGATTCAACCACCTCTCAAATAACCCCATAAGGCTGCATGAGGCTTTGGGAGGACATCTAGATATAAGCCATAGTACCCACTAATTTAATTTTGTAAAATCTTGCTACTGTTTTTGTGTTGAGATGTGTCTCATTGTAATCAACAGCTATTTCTTTTACTGTCTTCTCTATGTTGTTTCTCATGTCTTCCACATGACTTCATGTTTCCCCTTTTCAGGTTTTAGGAACAATACCTAGATTTTCCCCTAGTTTCTTGAACCTACTGATGAGGCCAAACACAGACTCTACAATTTTTTTTTTTTTTTTTTTTTTTTGGTACTGGGGATTGAACTCAGGACTTTGCGCTTTGGAGGTAGGCACCAGAACCACTGAGCTAAATCCCTGGCTACAACTTCTTATTCTTGTCTCATTAGTGATTAGGTTGTTTTGAAACTAACATTTTCCATTCATTCAGTTAACTGATTGAAATTACCTGCTTGCAAAGCAATCTAACTGTACATCAACCACCTGCAATATGTTTACTACTTTCCTTAAATATGGAGAACAAAACCTTTCCCCCAAGGCATTCTAATCTTCAGATCTCAGGCACTACCTGTTGCAATCCCCAAATGAAAACAATATTTTGTTGTTGTTGTAGGTCTTAGACAGCTATTGACAAAAATTAGGTTTTTTGCTTATCTCTACAGTGGTTATTCTACAAATGTGTAGCATTATCTATGCAATGCATGACTACAGAAACACTAATTCCCAGATGAAAGGACCTGTTTGTAAACCAGGCCCTGAACTCAGCTATGAGAATAAGAAATGTTTATAAAATGATACTCTAAGAATTTTATAATTTGAAACATAACATTTTAAAAGATTGTTTTATATTGTTATATACAGACTCTTACACAGTCATGAAACAGTTTGTCTTAGGTCATAAATGTAAAATGCTAAACATAGACAACTTCTTATATATGTTCGGAGAGTGACTGTTAAGTGATGAGTTAAATGGTACAAATGGGAAAATTTGGGAAGCCTGTGTGGTACACGAGGGGACCCAAATGAATATAGGAAGTGGACTTACTTTTTAGCCTTCCTGGTAATAGAAAACTTGGATTTTCTATCAATTTTTAGGAATTCAGACACCCAATTTACCTAATATGCACCCCCTTATCAATGTCAAATACAAAATTTGACCGTTAAATATACTTTAATCATTAAAGAACTTCAAAAATTTACTGGTAAATATTTATTGTTAAAAATATATTTAACATTGAATGACTTCATTTCATAATATAAATACTTACTAAAAATCTGTATACCTAGTGGAAAAATTATCATTAAGCGTTCATTATATAAGGAAACATTCCAATAATAATTTGAAACATTAATCTAAATTTTTGTCAGATGGAAATTTCTTCCTTGACATTTGATTCTAGGATTATTAAAATAATCATTGTTTTCAAAATACCTTTTCTTATTTTCTGCTTTTCATTTGGATTGTTATTTTTTGCTTGGAGACCTTTCTAATTTTTAATGAAGTGTTTAAGTCACCATTTCCTTTTCACAGTCCTCTTACTCATGCCTTTGTATATATCTTTATCTCCCCACTATCACAGTGAAAAAAATCTAATTTTCCCTAACCCACATCCAGCCAGGGAAGATAAAATTCCATGAGAGTGTTAGTCATTGCTTGTTTACCTCTAAATCCTGGCACTTAGCTCTGTTCTTGAATGACAGCAAACCTTAAGAATAGAATTGAGTGAATAAATCATCTTTGTTTAAAAGATAAAGAAAAATGAGAGGGGGAAAATGAGAGAATCTAAAGTCTGAATAGCATAAAATGACTCAAGAGATAGTAAGCATATGTTACATATTGAAAGTGATTAGCCACAGGCTCTAAGTGAGTTTTAAAGAGACCAAAAGAAGTGGACCAAAAGAGCTAGAAAAATAATCTGAAGAAGAAAGATAATATAGCTTGAGTAAAAAAAAAAAAAAATCTGTTATTTTCAAACAAGGATCCCATTGCTGTAAATTTAGGGAGTTAACATGACACCTTGTGAGTCTGAATGAGGACCTGAGTGATAAAAAGAGAGAAAGCTGAGTTCAGAAATATGATCTATTTTTGTACTATTTTCTACCTAGTAAACCTATGACTGGAAAGAATGAAAGATGATTCATAGTCTCTGAGATTTGGAGGTTATCAGAATTCTTTTACATTTATTAAATAGAAGAAATATATGGGGATTGTGGTGGATTAACTAATGGTCAATTTGAAATGCTCAGCAGAACTGAATCAGCATGGCTCTGGCATGGAAGACATACCTGAGAATTGTTGCCAATGGCATAAAAAGGAGAACTGGAGCAGAAGATTGTATGCTGTTGATCTTCCTGGAAAAGCTTGCTGTGGTTGGTTTTCCTGATAAAGCTTGATGATTCTAATCATCAGAGGGGCTTGGGTCTTCACTGTAGCCTAGGATGGCTGCTGTTCTCATCCAGGGAGCTATGCTCTTCTCTTCCTGGCTCCAGGGCAGATCCCTCAGCCTAGTGGCACAGATCCTTCACCCCACTGGCAGAGATTTTCTGGCTTCCACCATGGGCCTTTGGGCCATCCCAGTGCAGATCCTTGATACAGACTTGCATGAGACATTGGCTTGTCCTCTAGGCTTTTAGCTGGACTTGTGTGGGACATTGCCTGAGATCCAGGCCCTCAACTGGATTCTTCAAGTCTCTAGCCTGTGGACAGATCTCCCACACTCCTCTCCATTTGACTTTATGGGTGAATATTATAAAATAATCCTATAAATTATGTGTCCTGTATTAACTCTATTCCCTTTCACACCTTGACTACAATAGGAATGAAATAAAATATTTGATAACATTTATGATCAAGAAACATTGAGGTGTCCCAGTAATCCAGGGAGTCAGAGGAGCTCAGAGTCAAATATAAAAACATGAATCAAAATCACCCTGGTACCTTTGATATTTGAAATCATATAAATAGAAGACAAAAAATAATGGCACCATGTTTTAGTCCTCAGGGGCATTGTTTGCTATTTGTTAACAGGTATTGCTCAGGTGTAGAAAGACCCACAAGTGATTTCATTTAAGAAAATGATATATTTCCAGGCTTTCAATATGACACTTATCAGAGTGACCAAATAGTTAGAAAAGAGGATGGATGGAGCAAGAATTTTGTGAAAATTCAATTTACTCATACATGCTTAAAGGTAAAGAGAAATGTAATGTTTACAAGACAGTGTATAATTACCTGGAAATGGAATGTAGAATCTGTGAGGGACTTGTCCTCAGTGAGTATAACACTTTTTAATAACTGCTATTTTATCTTAGGTAATCTCCTGCAATACAATAAATATCTCCTAGAAGACATACTTCAGCAATTACAAGCATCATTCTTATATGTTGCAGTAATTCTTTCATTACTTCAGCAACGTTTTAGACAAACACTCCACTTGTGGTATTCTGTGAAATCTTTTATTGTGATATTCTCAGAATAGTAAGTTACAGGAATTTTAGGATACATTATTCTCCTGGCTTATCTATTGAAATATTCTACACTTGTGATTTCCATGAATTTACATGTAGCTCCATGATTTGCTAATGACTGGGTGTGGAATCTCTGATACACCAATTTAACATTCACTTCTCAAGTTTAAATTAGTTTCTGTATGCTAAAATCCTAAGAATCTGTATTTGGCTGTGGGCAAGAATTCTCAGCTTGGAGTTTGCACAGACCAATGATTTCTTCTTGATACATATTCATATACTGTAATTTAAAATGTGTATTTATTATTAAGAAATTAATTCAGCCTTAAAAACTATGCCAGTCTGATCCTAAGAAATGAGCCTTAAGGAGTATTTGTATTACAAATACAGATACTTATGTTAGTTAAGCTAATTTTAAGCCAAAGAAGCTAATTGACCACATGATAATTTTGTATTTTTTAAATTAAGCACTCAAAAGTCAACTATTCCACTTCATCACATTTTATTTTACAATATAGTTTTTTGATCAAACCTTCTAATGTGTTCTGCAATGACAAATTTCTGTTATGAATAATCAAAATATTTAACACTAAATATTTATCTTTCCATCACCTTTTAAATATTTATGTTATGTAACTGATTAAAGCTCTAAAATCTTTTAGAAGTAGTGTATATCTTGATCTTTATAAAAATAGAGATAGATTAAATCTGTTGAGAGAGTCAAAAATAGTTTAAGTGGTGTAAATTGAAAATGCATATACACATAAATATATTAAAGGACATAGTTACATGTTAATCTTTCTATATTTTTCTACAAAGAAAAGAATGTCACCAAGTTTTCATATATTTGTAGAAAGTTAGTTACAACAGAAACTCAGAACTGTTTCCTAAAAATTACCCCATGTGACCATTATCACTGCAGCTATCTTAGCCAAGATATCCTACTCCATAGGGTATAGCCACATGGTCATAGCACAAAACTAATTTAATAACAATAATTTCCAAAATACCCTATGCTGCTGTATTCTACTATAGATCTTTAATTAAGGGTCACCCTTATAATTACCTAAGATTGCTTCATCTCTTCCACTTACAAACTAGCACCTGGTACCCATTTGAAAGAATGTGGAATCTGTATTCCTGCTTTGCTTTCCAATTAGTAAATGTATATTAATTGCCATAGGTGACTATTAATGTATTCAGTATGAGAGATTAAAGGGTAATAATACATAATCCCAATAGACCTGCAGACCCTTAAAAAGTACAGTAGAGGAACCTCTAATAATAGTAGACATAAGTAAATAGGTAATAGGCAAATGTATACAGTAATAACATAAAAAACTTAAGCTTCTTTTAGAGAAGAAAGAGACCAAGGAAGTGTTTTCTAAAGTCAAAGAGTGTCTAGTGGTATATCACAAATTATTAATGAGCAAAATTAATCACACAGTCATGTTCTTATATGACTTAGATAACATTTTTAAAGTTCCTTCTGGAAAATTGTACATGTTAGTAGCATAATCTTATTTTAACTTTGAAAATTATACCACTATTGATACTTCTTTGTGAATTTTGCAGTGGTTTGTGTTACAAAATAATAAAATTAAACTTACATATGTAAATGAATTTCTTCGTTCAATTTTTTTCCTTTGACGTCCTTGTTAAGATATTTTCAAGCAATATTAGCATCACAGCTCAAATGACAAGAATTTATCAAAGCTGCAGTAGTTAAAAACACAGTAACTATTCTTTCATTCAACCATCCATCCATTTAATAATTAAGTCTATCATTTGCTAATTATGTATATATGCCAAATAAATAGCTTTAGCATATTACAATACATCATAATGTATTAACACTATATATTATGTCATATTGGCATCTGGGAATATACAGGTGAATATATTAAGTCTCAATCTCAAGGGAAAACTTTGATGTTTTGGGGGGGTTTGATTTTCATAGTACAGAAAAAAGAGAGAACATAGGCATTCATGACTCTGACATGGGAGGATACATATCACTATTAAAGTAACTACAAAGTGCTATATGAGAGATTTGAGAAGGAAATTGCAGACAGGACCTAAGGAAGGCATGAAAAATGAGTTCAAGTTTTAACTAAATTTTCAATTAAGGAAATACTCATGTTACTCATATATATTTAATCTACATAAAAAGTGTTTAATTGGAAATTTAGGTATATTTGGTTCAAATTCCCCATTCAGTAGTCTGTACACAAAGCTCTTCTTGCTATCTCTGAAAAATTCTTGGGTTTATATTTTCAGTGGCACTTCTGCATGGATCCACGTCCATGGATTGTTTATTGTATTTCACAGCATCAGCTCCTCTGGATTCTACCCCAAGCCAACTAAATATTAAAAGATTTTTTAAAAATTAATACTACATTTGAAACAACATCATGTGGTCTATAATTTTTTCTAAATCCATCAATATGAGGTTTATTTTGATGAGACTCCATTGTAGTATAATTCCATCTGAATACAAAGAAAGCCAGTAAATCTGAGGAAAATTTATTTATATATTTCAATAAATATTAATATTTTCCCCCATGAATCTGCATATATGCCTAACTAGGATCAGTGGGAAAAAGCCAGATATTGCACACAATTAATTGATGTAGAATATTTATTACAGGTCTCAAAGAACACAGATGGATTTTCAGAGACTATGGATAACTTGGCAGTGATAACATTAGATTTTCTTTTTCCAAGATGGGCATAATCAGTCAACTTAATTTGCATGTCAGAGGAAATCCTCATATAATACCAAATTCTGCAAGGCCATCACGTAAGGTTTATGTTCAATAAATCTGCTTTTTAAACAGAAAAGAGAATAAAATGGGCAACTGCCCCCATGAAATGAGAAAAACAGAATATCCTATTCCACCTTTTTATTTTCTACATATAAATAAATACAAAAGTAAACCAAAATTAAATCAAATGTTGTTGGACTTATGTGCTTCACAATGCTCTATGATTTAAACTAGAGTAATCTCTTTTTTCATGATCTCATGTCCCTGGGTGCTTTTGGTGGCAAGAGGCATTTTAAGCTTTGAAATCACCTGGATTATCTGAATCCAGAATGAACATCTATGTGTCATTTATACTACATTAAATTTTGTTCTATATTTTGGCATACAATAAAGTTAATTTAATACTTTATATACACTCTTTTAATCTGTTGTTCTCCTTGTCCTTGCCATATATAATAAGATAATCTTGGGTATTTGTAACATGCTACAAGTTTTAAGCAATTTGGGAACTTGAAACAATCAATCTTTTTGTTTTCTTTTTACTCCCTATATTTAACACTTTGCTTAGAAAATTATTTATTACAGATTTTATGCACATTCTTCTGTAAATGATTTAAATTTTATGTACAGCATGCAATATGAGTTTTCTAACTGTTAATTTAATAATAGAATTGGTGAAAATCAAAATAACTGTTTCACATTAAAGTGATATTTTTGTCGTTGTTGATAAACTTAACTCGATAGAGTAGATTTTTCACCATTTCATTCAATCTAAACTACAAAGTAGGCAAAAATATCTTTGGTATAGTTAATTAAATTTTCAAATTAACAAATGAAGATTAATTCTCATTTCTTAATTCTTGGCATTCTTGGTGAACTACTTAGATTTACCTACAGTAAATATTGAGCCTACACTACCTGTCTGTACACATGTATAGTCATGCTCATTACAATGTTCATTGTAAAAATTACTGAATTATTCTGATAGGACTTTATTTTTGTCTTAATAACAAAACCATAATAAAAGTAAAAGAACCCTAAGAAGGTAGAGACTGGATTGCTGTATATGTTGATGGCTGTCATTAGTAAGTTCATTGCTTCCCTTCTCTTGTTTCAAGTGGAATGGAGAGTATGCTCTGGACCTGCCACACAGGGCATTGTCCATTAGTACTGAGCACACCACAGCCAGCAAGGCCGTGGTGAAAGCTGCTCACCACTGAGCTGATGGACTGGTGCTCTGATTTGTTCGGACAGGTTTTCGATTGGTGTATTCCTCTGAGGATGGCCAGCTGAAGGTGCTGTACAATAGAAAAGCCCTTCTAATTAGATGATATTTAACTTAGAAGGATGGCCTTTTAGGATGTATGGGTCTCATGAGAAATAAGACCCGTTTTGAAGATATATTACTGAGTACCTGGAGGAATTATTCTAACTTTTAATATATTTCAAAAAAGATTTAATGGCATGAAATATATTATGTGAAGTTTAAGCTACAATGATAGTTATGATAGCAATAACCAATTCCCTGGTAACCATTATTCCCCATACATACATGATTAATTTATACACTATTAATCAGTCAGCAGATTAATAGGTGACATTATTTTAGAATACTATGTGGTGCTCATCTCATTCATGTGTGAAGGTGTATAAAGAGTTAAAGAACAAACTGAAGTGAGATCTGGAAAATTGCCATCACGTTGCTTATACATTATTTTAAAATCACAAAATGGATTATTTTGTAAAACTAAATATGTGAGATTTACATAATGATTTGTAAGAATGTAACCAAAGAATTAATAAATTAGGAGATTAGAAAAAAATTCCCCAAAGTTCATAAATGTTTAATATATAGAAAATAATAGAGTAAGTGGGGAGGAACAATGAGGGGAATGGGCAAGCTTTAGAGAATGGAGGCAACTAAAATATTTTCAGCCAATTATATACGGAGCAAAGGCGGGGTAAAGATTCCAAATCAGGAAGTGCTAGGAAAATTTCAATTGATAAATCCCTTTAGTATGTTTGGGATACATAGTATACAGGGATAAAGAGGGAAATCAATCTAGAGGTGACAAGACTAATTTTATAGCACATGTTATGAGACTTGCAAAGTTTTCCTTTTGCTAGAAAGGTGATAACAATGGATAGGCTTTGTGCAGAAGAGTGATATATGTTTTAGAAAGATCTCTAAAATACAATGTGGAATATAGGAAGAGCAAAAGCAGGAAGCAGTCACAGGAGGATGTGCTTTTTTGGTGAGAAATGGTGGTAGTGGCCTAGAGTGGATGGGCAACAGAAATCTAAGATACTTTGCACTGTATTATTTTAAAGATAAAAAAATGAATTGACTTAGGGGGATTACAAAGAATTTCAAATCCTAAGTTATTAATCAAGTACTGACAGTTAATAAAATTGTGTCTGTGTTTATAAATGCATATATCTGTAAATATATAGAAATTCAGGATATACTATTAGCAATTAGTATTCATTTTTCAAAATAAAAATTTTACTTCTAGCTGTCATTCTAAAATAACTATTTATCTTGGTGTTGACACAGAGTATTTAAGGAAATATAATGGGAAAATTAATGAGACTAGAATATAGCAATTCACACAGAATGTGTACTACTTTCTTTTTTATTTATTCGTATATGTTAACAGCACATAATGATTACACTTATTGTGGGGAGTTGATAAATGTATACGGCTACCCCACCCCTCCTTTCTGGCAGCTTCCAACTCCTCATGTGTGAAAGCTTGATTGTCATTATCATTTTTTTCTTCAATTTTTTTATTCCATCACACTTTTATCCACTCTCTCTCCTTTCCTCCATCTCTTGTTCCTCCATCCATTTGGAAAAGATCACCCTGCTTCCTATTTATCTATCTCCTATTCTTCTATTTCTCTCTCTCTCTCTCTCTCTCTCTCTCTCTCTCTCTCTCTCTCCCCCTCTCCACACACACAGTATTTCATATAAGAGAAACCATGTGATATTTAAGCTCATGTGTCTCCCATATTTCATTTAACATTATGTTCTTAAGTTTCATCCATTTGCTTATGAATGCCCCAAGTTTATCTTTATGGCAGAATAGTACTCTATTGTGTATAAATATCACATTTTCTGTATCTATTCACCTGTTGAGGGACATATATACCATTTCTAAAATATTATAAATCATGCTGAAATAAACAGGGGCATGCATGTATATATGTAATATAATGACTTTTAAATCTTTTGGAAAGATATCTATAAGGGGAATAGCTGGGTCAAATGGAATTTCTATTTTTAGTTTTTTGAAGAATCTCCACATGGGTTTCCAAAGTGGTTTTACTAGTTTACAATCCCACCAACAATGTAGGAGTGTTCCTTTCCCCCCCATATCTTTGCCAGAATTTTTTATTCTTTGAGTTCTTGATGATGGTTATTATTTCTGGAGTAAGATGGTATCTCGATGTAGTTTTAATTTGCATTCCTCTAATGGCCAGAAATGCTGATCCTTTTTTTCAGGTATTTCATGGAAATTTTTTTTACTTCTTTTGAGAAGTGTGTACTCATTTTGGTTGTCCATTTTTCATTGCATCTTCTTTTGGGGAGAGAAGGTATAATTTTTTGAATTCTTTGTATATTCTAGATGATAGTTCTCTATCAGAGGAATAGCTTATGAAAGTTTTCTCTCATTCTGTAGGTTATCTCTTCACTCTGTTAGTTCTTTCCTTTGCTATGCAAAAGGCTCTTTTGATTTGATATGATCCCATTTGTTGCTTCTTTGTATTATTTATAGTGCCATTGATTTTCTGTTTAGAAAGACTGTGCCTATGTCCATGTATTCAAGGCTTTTACTATTTCATCTATTAAGTGTTTAAGTGTTTTTGTTTTTAATACTTAGATTTTTGATCCATTTTTATTTTAATTTAGTATATGGTAAGATGTATGGTTCTAGACTCAGCCTTCGTTGTGTGAATATCCAATTTTAAATGCAATAATCTTTTAAAATTTTGAAATTAACAATTTTAGCATCTTATTCAATAAATATATGATATACACTAAAACACTGATTGTCCTTTCTAAAAAAGAGTCAGATTGTGCCAGGGATTTAGCTCAGTGGCATCATGTCTGCCTTGCAAGTGCAAGGTCCTAAGTTTGATCCCTGGTACCTCAAAAAAAAAAAAGAAAAAAAAGAATCATGTCACTGAATTATTGACTCTAGTGTGCCTCTGAAAGGCTCTTCAAATCTTTCTGTATATGTATGTATATATATATATATATGTATATATATGTATTTAAAATTTCATATAAACACATGTATAATAGCACCATCTTTGTCAAACTGTTACAGTCCTGTTAAAAACGAGGAGAAAAGGAAATAAATTTGCTTTCAAAACAAGTGGAACTCATATGGGATTTTAGCCAGAGAGAGGGTACTCATTTCTTTTGACTTTATTTATTTATCAACATATGCATGGAAGCTTTTTCAGCTATTCTGTAATGGCCCAGTAGTTTCCTGTTGGCACAGTGTCACATCGTATTCTGTAAAGTTGTCTTTGTAATAGAGTTAAAAATGTTGAGATGATGTTTATCCTCAAGAAAAGCTACCAAAATTTATTAAATACATTGCAACACTACATTTTTCACCAGTCTCATTTCTTCATATGAAATCCAGAAGGAATAAGATTAAATCTTTACTTTAAATACTTTTCTTAATTATGCTTTATTCAGTTAATTTATCAATGGAATAGATGATTATAGCTCTAAAACTATTACTTTGATATTGCTTTTTAAATTTTTGCCAATAAAATTGTGAATTAGCAAAGTATACACAGGGAAAGAGCTCAGAATCTGAAGAAATTAAATGACATTTTTGACCTTGGAAATTATTTCTATGTCAGGGAATAGGTGTTGCAAATTTCCACTCTTTATGCCTACTACTATTTTCTTTTTTACTTTTCATTTTTCAGATAATTCTACTTATCCTGCTGTCCTAGAGAAGAAGCAGGTAGCAGCTGTGAATACATTTCAAGGAATTTCAAGTTGAATGGTCATGTCAAAAAGACCAAAAGAATTTAATAAACATTGACTCATTCCCTGTTTACTTGGCAAAAATAGCAACTGTCCTCCAAAAATTCTTTGAAAATGTATTTTTCTCACATTTCACAATGAAGATGACAGAAGTAAGCTTTTCATTTCTTTAACATGAGAAGTATTTCTCTATGATTAAACACATCATTTCCTTTCTTACATGTTGTTTTTAAAATAAAATGGAAATTTTCTGCTAGCATCTCAAATGCAAACTCTGCATATGATAGCTTGGCCCTATCAGCTCCCACATGCCACCTAAATAACCGAAGTAAAACATGTGAAAGTTATTTGTAGATTTTAGAGAAGTAAAGAAATGTAAGTACGTAAAATGTCCATTTTAAAGTCCTTGAACCTAACTAGTGAAACAAGTGGTTTAAATAAAAAGGAAACAGAATAAGCCATGAGATTGGTAGAACAAAAATGAAATAAATATAAAAGTTGTATAGAGCAAAAATATCTAAAGATAAACCCACTTAAGTTAGATAAAAGTTGAATTACTGTTGATGAAAATGAATGAAGACAGTTAGTTTGGTCTTTTGACCCTCAATCTCTATTTTACACAGGAATTATATTTGTTATGGAGGATAATGTAAAGCTGAAAAACACAAAAACATGACATTATGAGTAATATCACATGTTTAGACATATCAGGGAAGACCTAGAGTAAAGATGTTTTATTGAGAGTCTCTAGTTACATTAACTGGAATCATGTAGTGTTAGTCAGTGTTTAGCAGATTGTAGTTAGCATGGATATGACAGCCACAGTTTTGAGAGTCAAGGAGAAAAGCTTAGGTCCTCATGGGAGTGGTCTGGACCACATACATGAGTGTGCTGCCAGAGGATAGTAACTACTACCTGTGGACTGTGTTCAGAAGAGCATACAAAGCTACAACCTGAAATATCATTCTAATAACCAATACATAAAGGACTACCCAGTGAATTACCTCTCTCCTGATATCAAAGTAGAATACACATGTATAGAACTCCTGACATGTGGTACAGATGGAAAGGTTTCATTCAGCTCAGGGATTGATTCACAGGTGCTTTGGTAAAGCTACTGAAGCCCAGGGTCTGGTTCTCTTAATGTAACCATCTTATTTGTATGTGAATTCTGGAATCAGATTGTGATCTATAGTTCTAATTCTGCTGCCAAAACATGCCAGGTAGCTGAGATTTAACAAGTTCTGTAGATTTTCCATGTCTAATTTCTCTTTAGTAAAACTCGGTCACTTTTGGATTTTATATTACTGTTAGAGCAAACTAGAAAAATTGGGAAGGGTAGTGTTATGGCTTGTATCTTGATGTCCCTCCAAATTCTCATACAATCATAGGTGGGGCTTTTCAGAGGTGGTAGGATCTAGAGTGTGTGATGATGGGAATAACGCTCCCTCACCCTGAGTGCTGTGGGTACCTGGATGGAATATAAGGGACAGAAAGATAGCTGCTTCCATTGCTGTTGCTGCTGCTTGTCTGCTGCTGCCTCCTCCCTGCTCTGAGATGGCCCTGTGCCATGCCACACTGCCTTGGAGCCAGACAATTATAAACTAAAACCTCTACAAAGTGTGAGACAAAATAAACTTTTTCTCTTTTAACTTTAGGTGTTAGATATTCTGTCTCCACAATGAGAAAAGTACATAATACAGGTATAGAAACTGAGAAGTAGAAATGCTAAGGAGATTGAAAGAAAATACACAAGAAATGCTTAGATTCAGAGGTGTGCCTCACCTTACATTGATCTATAATTTGGTGCCTGAGTCTTACAAACTAGAGAATGATATCCATGGAAGGCCATTACTCTTCAAAGGTCACATGCCTGATGCAAGATAAATATAAATTCAAATAGAATGAAATATGATAATTAAGACTGTAACTTAGCAAGCTAAAATGTATAGCTTTTTATTCAGATAACAGTAAAGAAGGGGAACAGTCTGTGTTGACAAATAACATTTGAAATAAACATAAACAGATTCTGATCCAGTACACTCAACAGGGTCAACAGGGTGTGTCACACTCCAACACTGAGCAGGCTCTCCTGACACTAATGTCCTCTAAATTAATGGGAAGACCATGATATGAGAGGCAAAAGGAGCGATTTCAGTTACTGGATAAATCTGTAAAGCACTAATAATAGTCAAAAGTTTATATGAGTCTTGGAGAATCAAAAGGGAATGGAAAAAAAGCTAACATTTAGCAAACACAACTATCACCCCTAGGACTGAGTGAGGAAAAGGGAGCCTGCTATTCTCCAAACCTCCCCATCACTGTTCCACTGAACCCAAGGCTGTGACCATGTAACTGATGCACAGCATCGAGCAGGGCTGCATTTGATTGCTGAGTTGCTACTTCCACATTTCCCACACCATTACTAGCTACTCTTATGGGTACCATCAGAAATAGAGAAAAAATATTTCATTTTCTTTCTCTCTTCTAATTTCTTATTCAAGCTTTGCATAAGAAATGTATTTGTGAAGGTGGCTTTAAAGAATGACTGTGAAATGGAGAAATGGATGTTTCTCTTCAGTGTTTGTAAGAATCAGCAACAATGGGGTTATTCTGACTATGAGGTTCTGGGGAGCCAAAGGAAACCCCAAAGGGAGGATTGATTACTTTGTTTATGAAACTCAAACCTGAATCCTGATCTGTTTCAGAGAAGGCTAATTTTGCCTACTGACACAAGGGCATTGCTATTTAGCACAGACTCTCTGAGTACTGTTGGGTAGAGCTAGCACCCTGGGAAATAGACTGTCTGAAAAAGAGAAGAGTAAATAGTGAGAAATAAATTGAGTAGAGCCAAACAACTGTAAGTAAATACCTTGTTTATATTTTAACTTTATATATTCTATAGGAAAATAATCTATATAATATATTTGGAAACACATACACATGGTCTTAGTTACACTCTCCTGGCTGGGAGAAAATACATGTTATTCACAGGTCAGAGGAAGAGACGTTTGTTTTAGCTCAATTTGTAGAGGCTTCAGTCCATAACTGGCTGGCTCAGAAACATGGCAGAGAAAGAGCTCACGGAAGAAAGGCAGGAAGTAGCAGGCTTCCCTTTGTTTTTCCTTTTAATTTCAATGAGACTACAAGCCTATTTTTTGGTGTTATTCACACCCAAGGTGAATTTTCCCTCTTCTGTTAATCTGTCATCCACACCCAGAACTATGCTAAGCCAAATCAATGGACTAATTCATGCTACACATTCATGATCCAGTATCGCAAACCTCTGATCCAGGCACTCATCAAAGTGCTATCAATAAATGCATGAGACTTTCTAGATATAAACCGTAATATATATTCAGTTTTGTTATCTTTACTGCTTGAACCAAAATCTATATTGGGATGAATATTGTCCCGTGTCAATAAGTAACTTGCAATGATATTTGGGTTGTAAGGAAGCAAGTCCATGAGAACATGGTCAGTAGAGAAGTATGTAAGAAGAAATCAGCCTAAAAATGATTAAATCCCTAAATATGTCCAAGAGTGGGCTAGTATTTTCAGTGTCCCCAGAACAAGTGGAATCAGAATTAATTCACAAGCTCTTTCCAACTGGCTGGTAAAGAGGAAGATTAAGGGCAGAACAAAGGATGAAGAACTCCAAAAGTTATACAGGTGAGCAGAGATCACTGGTTGCTATTGAGGGACATGCAGAAACATTCTATATCTGCATACAAAGCAAAAAGATATCTCATACTCAGGTAATATCACATAGGGGAGGTACATTGATTTTAGCAAATTATTTTGAGTTTGAACAAAACCAATTGATGAAAGCATGCCAACAAAAACAACAACAACAGCACTCACAACTTTTCTCTCTCAGTATTTTGCAAAGGAAAGCAGAGGTCCTAATCCCTAGCAAATAAGTAGGAACTCTAGTAAGATCTGCTGGAAACACAAAGTTGAGCTGTCCACAAAGGGGGTGAGGTGTGTGATAACAGAACAAAGAGGCTCCCATCACTGAAACTGAGGTCAACAGCCACTGCTTAAGAATATGAGTGGACAAAAAGAGCTGAGAAGAAATTCTTTGCCATTCACATCTCAAGACTAGCAACATATATCAACATGGAGCACCCTTTTCCTGGAGAAGAGGCACAGTCACAAAGGAGAAAAAAAAAATCAAAGGGGAATCCAATGTCAAATCATGACAGATATTATCTTTCTTTAAATTGTTGATAATTCTTCATTATGGTTCTATGCATTACTTTTTAGGTTTAACATAGCATTAAAATATCACTTGACTACATTATTTATCTATTTTATTTGTATCTGATATCACTTGTCATAACCCAACTTATCAAGCAAAATCTTTAAAATGAAATTTATTAATATATTGATATATCTATTATACAATGTGGATAATTTTGATGAATATATCAGGTCCTCCAGAACAAATGAAATTTAATTCAATAATGGATCATTTGGAAATGGGAGAAATTATAAAAATGATACAGTCTTAGAATTAATTCAGTGGGGGTTTTAGCAGGCTTAAACTAGCAAAAGAACTAGAGAACCTGAAGATGAGTCACTAAAAATTATTCAAAATGAAACATAGCAAATCCACACACTGTGATAGGATGTGAAGCAATTTAATGTTCATGTCATTGGTGACCCAGAAAGAGGAGAAATAGATAATAGGGCAAAAATAATATTTGAACAGACTTTCTGGGCATGGTATCACATGCATGAAATCTCAGCACTCTTGGATGCTAACTCAGGAGGATCTCAGCATGGGGAACTCCAAGCAAAGAAAGAAAAGGGGGAGGAATGTAGCAAACTAATAAAGGGTAAAGGATGTAGCTCAGTGAATGGTTAAAGATTTTTAAAGATATAGGTATATCAGAGAAAAAATGCTGCAATTAGTGAGGATATGATGATATCAGTCTGGAAAATAAAAATGCATGTATGGGAGAATAAGATGAGACTTGCAAATAGCTTCCTATACAAAACCATGTGAACTTAATTAAAAGAGTAACTATTCAAAATACTAAAAAAATCCAAAACAAAAGGTGCTAAAGCCCCACTTTCCAGATCTACTGAAAAAAATCTTTTAAAAATTAAGATAAAGTGAAGAAAATTTTAACAACATATGAGAGAGGCAGTGTCATGAAAACTATACACAATTTTGAAGATTGAAATGAGGGTCTCACATCTATACTAGGCAACTGTTCTACCACTGAGCTAAATCCCCAGACCATAAAAGGAAAATTTAAGGAATCTCTTTCATAAGAGGAGAAATGCAGCCAGATGAAAATTTGAATCTGTCTAAAAAATGAAAAAAACATGAATATTAGATATGAGGGTAAACATTAATTACACTTAACCCTTTAAAATCAAAATGACATGATAAGAAATGGCATAACCATGTACTGTGAAGTATATAATGCAAATGAAATATGGGCTAGAGATAGCAATAGCACAATGAATGGAGAAATGAAACTAAAATAATGCACAGTACATGAAATAAAATTTGTATGTAGATTGCAATAATCTGAAGATGTATAGTTTGTACCTTCTAATAGCCTCAAAAGTAATACAGAATGGTACAATTAACAAAGTAAAAGTGAAAATTTAAAAGGCATTGTAAAAAGAAAAACTAGTCAGATATAAAATTAACACACAGCAATAGGATTTTATATACCAATAAATGAACTTACTGAAAAAAAAAATCAAGAAAACAATCTTACTCAAAATAGCTACACAAAATGAAAATTTAGAAATACATTTAACCAAGGAAGTGAAAGACATCTATAATGAAAATCGTAAAGTATTGATGAAAGAACCTGTAGAGAACACAAAAAATTAAAAAGATATGCTATGTTAATGTATTGAAAGAATCAATATTGTTAAAATAATCATACTACTCAGAATGATTTATAAATTCAGTGTGATATCCATCAGAAAACAAATACCAAAAGCAATTTTAAAAATTAATATGGACTCACAGAAGAATCAGCATAGCCAATTAGCCCTATATAGAGGGGGAAGAAAAGCCTGAGAGATCACAATGCCTGATTTCAAAACATAGTACAAAGTTCTAGTAACCAAAGCAGCATGGTACTGGCATTAGAAGCAAATACATAAAAGTGGAAGCTAGTAGAAAAACTAGAAATTCATCCATATGCTTACAGCTAACTGAATTTTGACTGAGAACATGCATTTGAGATCACAGAGGAGGAGGCTTCTGGGCCAAAGTACCACCACTCCCAGCACAGAAGAGGAGGCTGCTGAGTGGATGTTCCACCTCTCCTACCAGGTATGTTTCTGGGTCAACATACCAGCAATCGCAGAACACAGGAGGTGAGCTGCAAGGGTGCCAAAAGTCCATTCCCTCCACTGAAATGAGAAGAAACCTAAGCAAGCCTCAAAACTGGATTTCCAGACCACCTAGAGCAAAGCCAAAGGGAAACAAGATGGAAAACTCTGATACTTAACTACCTGGACTCCCTGAACTGGCAACAAAAGAGGATCTAGAAAAAATGAAATCAGAAATAATTTCTCAGAAAACAGCAGAGATTGTGCCTATAGTGCAAGACATGATTACTAAATCCAGAGAGGACCTGAGGAACATGATGAAATCCCAACATAGGAAACAAATGGAATCCATAAAACAGATCCAAACAGATTTTCAGGAGATTAAAAACTCCATTGAAAGTCTATGCAGCAGAATGAGCCAATGTGAGGACAGAATTTCAGATATAGAAGATAAGATTGCAGGTTCGATGGCTTGTATGTCAGAGGAGGGGCTTTCTGGCCAAAATTCCACCACTATAAGCCCAGAGGAAGAGGCTTCCAGAATGCTGTTCTGCAGCACCCAGCCCAGAGGAAGGGGCTTCCAGGCTGTCATTATACCACTCCCAGCCCAGAGGAGATGAGCCATGTGGGCACCAAGAGCACCCCCCCCACTGTGAATATGAGAAGATACTTAAAGGAGTCTCAAAATGAGACTTTCAAATCACCAAGAGCAACCCCAAAGGGAAAGGAGATGGAAAACTCTGATACTCAACCAATTAGACTCCCTGAACTGGCAACAAAAGAAGATCTGGGAAAAAATGAAAGCAGAAATAATTTCTCAGATAACAGCAGAGATTGTGCCCATAGTGCAAGATATGATTAATAAATCTAGAGAGGACACAGGTAAAAAATAGAGGAGCTGAGGAACATGATGGATTCCCAAAATGGGAAACAAATAGAGGAATCCATAAAACAGATACAAACAGATTTCCAGGAGATTAAAAACTCCATTGAAGGGCCGGGGATTTAGCTCAGTGATTTTGCCACCTGCTGTGCAAGCGCAAGGACCCAAGTTCGATCCCCAGTACCAAAAATTTTTTTAAAAAATAATAAATAAATAAATAAAAAAAACTCCATTGAAATTCTACAAAGCAGAATGAGTCAATAAGGGACAGAATTTCAAATATAAAAGATAAGATTGGATTTACTGACCAGGAAAAGAAAAATTGCTTCAAAATTGTAAGGGACCATGAGAAATCAATCCAGCAGCTGCAAGACGATGCAAAGAAGAATAACACAAGACTGACTGGAGTCAACAAAGAAACAGGAGAGAGCGCAGATGACATAAAAAAATCTGTTCACAGAAGTAATGGCAGAAAACTTCCCAAGCAGGGGAAAAGAACTTGACATACAGATAAGTGAGGCATAAACAACTGAACTAGCCTTGATCAAAAAATATCTACACATAAACATATAACTGTTAAGATTCCAGAAACCCAACTGAAGAACAAAGTTCTACAAGCAGTTACAGAAAAGGAACAAATCACATACAAAGGAAAGCCCATCAGAATCACAGCAGACTTCTCAATGCAAACCCTCAAGACAAGAAGAGCTTGGAGTGACATATTGCAAGCTCTAAAGGAAAACAGCTTCCAACTCAGATTGATGTACCCTAAAAAACTACATTTCAAATTTTATGGAAAAATAAGATACTTTCATGACAAAGAGCACCTTAGGAATTTCATGAATACCAAACGAGCACTCCAAAAAATTTTAGATAATATCCTACAAACAGACAATGAGGATCACAGCCCCAGGAACCACAGAAGAATGAATCCATCAGGCACAACAAGAAATTAAATGTAAAGGGGTGAATCCAACAAAAAGAAAATGTCATAACAATGATAAGTCAATATGTATCAGTTATAACCATCAATGTTGATGGTCTCAGTTCACCAATCAAAAGAAATAGACTGGCAGAATGGGTCAAGAAGCAAAATCCAACAATATGCTCCATACAAGAAACACACTTAATTCAAAAAGAGTCACAGATTGAAAGTTAAAGGGTGGAAAACAATACTCCATGTGACAAGAACCTGAAAAAAAGCAATAGTAGCTATCCTCTTTGCAGATCAAGTGGATTTCAAACTAACACTGACTAAGAGACAAAGAAGGACACTATATCCTTGTAAAGGGAACAATCCAAGAGGAAGAGATGACAATCATAAATATCTGTGCACCAAACACTAGTGCACCCACTATATAAAACAAATACTAATAGACATGAAAAGTCATATATGCACTAATAATACAAGAGTAGTGAGGGAACACAATACCCTACTGTCACAAATAGATAGATCGACTACACAAAAAATAAGTAATGAAATACTAGAACTCAATTGAACTCTTGAACAAATGAACTTAACAGATGTATAAGTAGTGTTCCACCCCACAAAATCAGAATACACATTTTTTTCAGCTGCACAAGTGTCTTTCTCCAAAATAGACCACATACTCACTCATAGAATGTGTTCAAGTAAGTGCAAAGGAATTGAAGTTATCCACTGTATATTATCAGACCATAATATGATGGAATTGGAGATAAATAGCAAAAGAAATGGCAAAAATTACATAAACATGTGGAAATTGAACAACAGACTTCTGAATAATCAATGCGTCACAGAGGAAATTAAAGAAGAAGTCAGACAGTTGACAATGACAATACAACATATGGGAATCTATGGGACACAATGAAAGCAGTCTTATGAGGGAAAGTCATAACACTGAATACCCAGATTAGGAAAACAGAGAGAGCCCAATGAAACAACCTGATGCTGAACTTCATGCTTCTAGAAAAAGAAGAGCAGGACAAAGCCTAACCTCATACAAGGAAGGAAATTATAAAGATCAGGGCAGAAAACAATGCAATGGAGACTAAGAGAACAATACAAAAAAAATCAATGAAGCGAAGAGTTGGTTCTTTGAAAGAATCAACAAAATTGACAAACCCTTAGCCAACCTTATCAGAAAAAGAAAAGAAAAAGCCCAAATCCATGCAATTAAGAATGAAAAGGGTGAAATTACAATGGTCCCAGCAGAAATCCAGAGGATCATCAGTACCTACTTGGAGAACCTACATGCCAATAAGATGGAAAACATAGAAGAAATGGACAGATTCCTAGATATGTATGAATTACCAAAGTTGAATGAAGAAGACTTAAAAATTCTAAACAACCCAATATCAACCAATGAAATTAAAAATGTAATTAAAAACTTATCAACTAAGAAAAGCTCAAGATCCTGATGGCTTCATTGCTGAATTCTACAAGACATTTAGAGAGGAACTACTACCACTACTATTTAAACTCTTTAGTGAAATTGAAAGGGAACCAATACTCCCAAATTCATTACTGGATGCAATGATCACCTTGATCCCCAAAGCAGAGAAAGACCAATCTGAGAAAGAGAACTACAAACCAATCCCACTAATGAACATAGATGCAAAAAATCCTTAATAAGATACTGGCAAATAGAATGCAGAAGATCATCAAGAAGATCATACACCCTAACCAAGTGGAATTCATCCCAGGGATGCAGGGATGGTTTAACATATGCAAATCAATCAATGTAATACACTGTATCAATAGAGCCAAGGACAAGAACCATATGATTATCTCCATAGATGCAGAAAATGGATTTGACAAAATCCAACATGCATTTATTTATGATAAAACCCTACAAAAAATTGGAATAGGTGGTCTCTACTGCAATCTGATGAAAGCCATCTATGAAAGACCAACAGCCAATATCATACTAAATGGTCAAAAACTGAAATCCTTCACACCAAAATCAGGAACAAGACAAGGATGTCAACTATCACCACTCTTGTTCAATATAATTTTGGAAACATTAGCCATGGCAATTAGACAAAAGAAAGAAATAAAAGGAATAAAAATAGGAAATGAAGAAGTCAAATTGTCATTATTTGCCGATGACATGATACTCTATATAGAAGACCCCAAGAACTCCACCAAAAGTCTTCTAGACTTAATAACCAAATTCAATAAAGTAGCTGGATACAAGGTGAACACAAAAAATTCTATAGCTTTCTTTTACATGAATGGCAAACTCACTGAGAGAGAAATAGGGCAAACAATTACTTTCACAGTTGCATGCAAGAAACTGAAATACCTAGGAACCAACCTAATAAAAGAAATCAAAGACCTCTTCTCTGAAAACTATAGCACTTTGAATTAATAGATTGAAGAGGATACCAGAAAACGGAAAGACATCTCTTGCTCCTAGGTAGGAAGGGTTAACATAGCGAAAATGGCCATACTTTCAAAACAAGTATATAGATTCAATGCAATCCCAATTGAAATTCCAGCAGCATACTTCACAGACATTGAGAAAACAATTTAAAAAAAAATGTTTGGAGTGAGAAGAGACCCAGGATAGCAAAAGCAAATCTAGGTAACACAGACATGGCAGGGGGTATTACAATGCCCAACTTGAAACTATACTACAAAGCTACTGTAATGAAAACAGCATGGCACTGGCAAAGACAGACCTGAGGACCAGTGGAGCAGATTAGAAGATGTAGAAACAACTCCAGGCACACTCAGCCACCTCATCTTTGACAAAGGTGCCAAGCACCCTCACAGGAGAAAAGATATCCTCTTTAATAAATGGCACTGGAACAATTGTGTTTCAACTTGTCAAAGATTAAAACTAGACCTATATCTCTCACCATGCACTAAACTAAAATTGAAGTAAATTAACAATCTAAATATTAAAACAGAAACACTGAACCGGCTGGAACACGGGGTAGGTAGAACTCTTGAAGACGTTGTTGTAGGAAAAGATTTTATGATCAAAACCTTAGTTGTCTATGAACTAGCACAAACAATCAACAAGTGGGTTCTCTTCTTATTAAAAAGCTTCTGCAACAGAATGAAGTGACAACCCATAATGTGTGAAAAATTTTTCACCTGCTGTTCCTCAAACAAAGGTCAATTATCTAGACTCTATTAAGAACTTAAAAAAACCAGACTCCTCAAATTTAAAGACACAATACAAAAATGGGCATCTGAAATGCACAAACATTTCTCAGACAAAGAAGTAGAAATTTCAAATAAACATATGAAAAAATGTTCAGTATCACTGGTAGTTTGAGAGTTGCAAATGAAAACAATGCTGAGATTACACCTCACCCCAGAATGAATGGCTGCTATTATGAAATCAACCAATAACAAATGTTGGCAGGGCTGTGGGGAAAGAGGAACCCTGCTTCACTGCTGGTGGGGGTGTAGACTGATGCAACCACTGTGGAAATCAGTATGGAGATACCTCAAAGAACTAGGACTGGAAGTTCCATTTGACTCAGCTATTCCCCTGCTGGGTATCTTCCCCAAAGAATTAAAAGAATCATACCACAGTGATATATGTGCACTTATGTTCATAGCAGCACAATTTGTGGCAGCTAAAACTTAGAAGCAGCCCAATGGCCCATAAAGAAAAAATAAAAGAAAATGTTGGGGTTTTTAATAAAATGGAGTACTACTCAGCCATAAAAAAATGAGAAATTAGAGACATTTATAGCTAAATGCATGCACATTGAGGCCATACTCTTAAGTGAAATATTTAGCACACGTGTATAAATACTAAATAGTTTCTCTGGTGTGAGAAACTGACAGTGTAAATAAGGGCTAAAAGATATAGTAGATAATGTGAAAGAGGAAGGAAAGGGGCAAAGGGAAGGGGAAGTGGGAAGGGTAGGGGAAAGGAAAGAAGGGAATGGAATTAATATGAGAAAATGATGAAGAATAAGCATATCTGCCCTTGTTCCCCACCTTAAGGAGAAAGCACTGTATCTTCTCCATTCATATCAGGCATTCTCGCTGGAAGTATGGAGAACATGTCTTTAATCTGTTGAGAAGGATCTATTCTACTTCTAGTCTCCTGATGGCTTTTACCAGCTGTAGAATTTAGTCCAATACTTTTTCTCCAACTAGTGACAGGATCATATGGCTTTTTCCTTTCCTCTGTTAAAATGATGACTTTTGGGGGTGGATCTTCCAATGCTGAACCAACACTGCCATCCCTATAATAAAACCACTTTCTACATACTGCCAGATCTGGCTTCTAATATCTTGTTTTGTTAAACAAATATCTATCTATGTTCATACTTTTTTCTTCTATTATCTTCACCCAGTTTTAGGATTAGCACAATGTTGATTTCCTAAAATGAGGGGAGAAGTGTTCCTTTTTTTTCTACTTTAAAAGTTTGATATAATTTATCAGTTAAAATGTATATGAGCCTGTTGTTGTCATATAGGTAGGTTTTCAAGCTAGGAATATACTTTCTTTAATAGGTGCTATTCAAATTTCATATTTCCTCCAGAGTTAGTTTCATTAATTTGTCTTCCAAGGTATTTCTTAGAAGTTTTCAAATTTATTTCAAAACAGATTTTTGAAATATGCTTTCTATATCCTTTTAAATTCTGTAAAATCTGTGGTAATGTCTCCTAGGTCTTGATATTTTAATTTTAAAAATGTATAATTGATATTGTGTAATAGGAAGTAAAGGACTAAAGGGAGAGGGGAAGTGGGAGGGGTAGGGGAAAGGAAAGAAAGGAAAAGAAAAAATATGAGAAAAGGAATAAAATGGAAACAAAATCTATGCAAATAGGGAAGGGTGGAGGGGGTGAAGGGAGGGCAGGTGAAGCGGGTAAAAAATAAGAACCATGATACTCATGTAATGGTACAAGATCCCAATGATGTATGTAAATGGATATTATACCTCAAATGTAGCAATAAACTTAATGGGGGAAAAAAATAAAGACCCTGTTTCCAACTATAGCCATGATCTGAGGTCCCATGGATTAGAATTTCAACAAGAATTTCGAGGGACACAAATGGAGCCCATTACAAAGATTAAAAATCAAATGCTAATAATACATTCATTGTTCATCTGGGGAAAATAATAATCATCCTGTTTCATCCTTGCCTGGATCTTTCTCTCCACCCTTTTATTTGCTTTATCGACAGAAAGCCTAAGAGCCCAGGTGAAGGCCTTTAAGTTTAATTATTTCATGAAAGAAAGTAGAAGATTTATGCTAGTTTATAGGAAATGTCTAAGTAAATGTAAAAGAATTGAAGTTAGCTCCTGTATATTATCAGACCATAGTGCAATAAAATTGGAGATCAATAACACAAGAAACCACTAAACCCCCACAAACACATGGAAATTAAATAACATCCTCCTGAACAACCAATGTATCACAGAGGAAATTAAAGAACAAATTAGGCAGTTTCTACAAGTAAATGATAATGCCAGTACAGCATACAGGAATCTATGGGACACAATGAAATCAGTTCTATGCGGGAAATTCATAGCAGTGAATGCTCATATTAGGAAAAAGAGAGAATTCAAATAAATAACCTAATGCAGAACCTCAAACTCCTAGAAAAAGAAGAACATAACAAACCCAAAGCTTGTACAAGAGAGGAAACTATAAAGATCAGAGCAGAAATCAATGCAATGGAGACTAAGAGAATGATACAAAAAATCAATGAATCAAAGAGTTGGTTTTTCAAAAGAATAAATAAAATCAATAAACCTTGAGCCAACCTTATCAAAAAAAGGAAAAAAAGAAGAAAATGAAAAAGTCTTTGTCAATAGGGAGGGATGGAGGGATTGAAGGGAGGGAAGGGGAAGGGAGAAAAAATAAGAACCAAGAGAGATTATGTAAAGGTGCAAATTTCCAATGATGAATGTCATTATGTTGTATACCTAAAATGTACCAAGAAAATAAAAATTTTTTAAAAAGTAAAAAAAGAACATCCATTTAAGAAAATACAGTCTCTTTCATAAGTACTCTTGGCAAAACTGGATATACAAAAATAGAATAAAACTAGATCCTGACCTCCTACCATACACAAAATGTCACCAAATGAACCAAAGCTGAAATGCAAGATGCAAAAATATGAAGATACTGCAAGAATACTTGGAAAAAACACTACAAGACATCAATATAGGTGAAGATTTTTGTTGATAGGACCCCAAAAACATTGGTAACAAACTAAAGGACAAATGGGATTTTATACAAATAAGATTATTTCAAACTGAGAAGTTTCTACACAGCAAGAAAACAAGCAGAAAAGAGATAACTACATAATAAGAGAAAATATTTCAGGACTATTCATCTGATAAGGGATTCATATTTGGAAGTAAAAATACTTAACATAAAAAATATATAACTTAATAAGTAAAAATAAGCAAAATATCTGAATAGATATTTAAAAAAAAAAACAAGTGGCCAATGAGTGTATGAAAAAATATTCCATATAAATAATCATCAAAGTAATGCAAAAGATAACCAAAATGATATATTATCTCAACTCAGGTACAATGTCCTATAAAGAATTGTCTGTTAGTACTATTAAATATGTTTTCAAAAAGTAAAAAAAACCAAATTAAATGTTGGTAAGGATTTTTAGAAAAGTGTACCTCAAATTAATGCAACTATTACGGAAAATAGCATATAGGTTCTTAAAAACAAACCCTAACAGCAAACCATATGTGATATAGCAATACCACTAATAAGTATATATCCAAAGAAATGTAATCACTATATGAAAGAAAAATGAGTAGATAAAGAAATTGTGGTATACAAAATATTCTTCAGCCATTATAAAGAATAAAATATTGTGATTTAAAGCCAAATGGATGGAAGTGGAGGTCAGTATTTTAAGTGAACAAAGCCAAAATCAAAAGGACAAACATCACTTGATTTGTGAGAAGAAAGAAGCTGATCTCTGAGAACAAAGATGCAGAGTGGTCATTAGAGACAGGCAAATGCAGAGTGGAAAAGACATGGGGAAAAGTTAGATTGGGATACCAAAACATCCATCAGAGGACTTAATTCTGATTTTTATAGCAATGTAGGGTAATTATTGGTTCTAACAACCTATGGTATATTTCAAAATAACTAGAAAAGATGAGTTCAAAATTTTCCAATACCTAGAAATCATTTATTCTTAAGGAGATGGAAGAACTTCTTATCCTAATTGGGTCATTAGGTATTGTATAGATGTATCAAACTATCATACTGGACTCCATAAAGATTTATGGATGTTATGTCTCAGTATAAATAAAAAAGAAAAATAACAACAAATTAATGTGAAAGAAGTTGGTCAAGGAGGAAAAAATGAACAAATAACAGTCAAAAAATAGGAAAACCACAGTAATGATAGATTTACATTAAAATATCTCAATTATTATCAAAAATGTTAGGGTTTTAACCACTTCAATGAAAGAGTTTGAACTGTCTAAAAGGCAACACTTAGCTATGTGCTGTCTTATTAAGAAAGGAACATTGACTACAGAGGAAAAGCACTGCAGAGGGAGGGAGGAATGGGATAACTTTCTGGATGGGCTCCAGTGCTAAAAAAAAAGATGCCATGAATTAAAAAAAGACATTAGTGAGCAAAACACTTCTCAGATGAAAACACTTAAATTAAAATTAAAGTCTAATCTGGTGCCAGATTACTTATGCATTTTAATCTCTTAATTTGTCCCAATTATGATATAGAATAAGGAGGATAGCAATCCTATTGATGACGGTGATGGCGTATTAATATTAAGCAGTTTAGAAAATACCTTTGACAATTACATAGGATTTCAAAGTTAAACATTGCTTTATTTTTGTGTTGAATGTTTAACCTCAACCCTAAAGAAATATAAAGGGATCTTTTCTTTTTTAAGTTAAAAGGAAATAGTTAATATTCAAGAAACAGAATCTGAATCAGAAAGGAAAAAAAAAGTCAATAGCCATAGGGCCTCATACCAGTGCCTATAAATTTGCTTTGGGATAAACTGTGAATAATTTAGCAGAACTTCTCAAACCAAAGAAGTAGCATGTGCAGACCCCTAAGGTCTCTGGCATTTAACCCAATCTCACACTTCTCCAAAGGGTTTGATTAAAGTTGCCCAAGGACCGCAGTTTATGGTGAACAGATCAGAGACCTCCCACACAGTACTATTTAATCCAATTTCCCTCCTGAAACACTAAGTAGTAAAAAGTGCCCAATGACATTTAGAAACAACTAAATCTCTACTGTTCAATTCCATGGAGTCTTTAAATCTGGCCTCCTTGACTCCCTCTACTGCTTTTCTGCTAGCAAAAGATTTATTTCTACAAATTGAGGCTGTAGATATTGCAGGTTTAACAAATCATCTGAAAATTTTGTCCTCAGTTGTTGTTCCCTGCAGAGAAAGGGATGCTCTGTTATCCAGAAACTCAGCAGAGGAAAATGGCTCACTCATAAAGAAGGTGCACACATGTTTCCAAATAGTTCTCAGTGGATTTGGAATAGGCTTTAGTCATTTATTCACAAAGGCAGGAGAGAAAAGGGAATGTTTTCTTTCAGTTTACACTATTTAATTTGCTTTAGGTAGTTATTTATGTTTGTGTGGAATTCATTTACAGTACAAAGCCTTCTGGTTTCTATCGAATCTTTCAGATTTTACAACAGAACCATCCCAGGAGGTCTCTCTCCCCCTCACTCCAGCCCATGCTGGAGATTGAACCCAGAGACTTGGACATACCAAGCCTGCACTCTACCACTGAAACACAGGTCCCAGGCCACTGCACCTGTTGTTATCGAAACAACACTTGAATTTCAATTAATTTTTTAAAGAGGAATTCCATGAGATTATTCACATTTTCAAGTCTATGAATTAACAATAATCTGGTGCCTTAAGACCCTGAAGAATTTTTATAATTTACTCTTAATTCTGGTTATATAGCTACTAAGCAAATTTTATTCAATCTTCTACCTTTACTATTCTTGATGTTCCCTCAGACACGTAGGCATATTTCTTTAAGAAACCATCTGCAGATTTTGAATCCAATCTTTTTATTTTTCTTCTCAAGAGACTTAGATACTAAAAATTTTCAAAAGGGAAAAAAAAAGTATTGGATTTTGGTAATAAGGAATCAAAAATTATTTGTGTATTCAGTTTCTCAATCCTCCAAACATAGACAGCACTAAATGATGTGTACCATTAATTTTATAATGGACATAGACTCTATGTTTATTGAAAAGGCTATTTTAGAATTCTCATTATTTCTTTTATATTTTCTGGCGGACTTCACATAAAATTTTAAGTCCAGGAATATGTGCAACTTCACAGAAGGTACTAACTTGCAAGAGTAGTTCTATCTCAGAGCTTATCTTGGTCATTTTATGAAGTTTTATCTAATCTCAGCAATGTATGATCACTAGGAAGCACTGATCTGTGTATCAGTATTTTTTGTTTCATCTCAATTTTCTCTGAGGGCTTCTTTATAAGATCACATGAAATATAGGAATACTTAGCAAGTGTTTATAACCTTTTGGCAATTTAACTCATAGGATTCTTTTATTAGTGATAACTAACAAAGTAGTAACTTTTCCCAAAGCTGGTTCCTGAAATTTCACACTTAGAGATACATTTCTTTGGCAATATAAGTATTTTTTGCATGTGTTACATGAAGCTAAAATTTAGATGAAACTTGGTCACAAATGTGTCACAGCTATCTTCTTATACTCCGGTATAAAATATATGTTTGGCTATTAATATTAATTCTTTACTGTGTTGAGTAGAGCTTCTCAGACATTTATATATGTATGTAAATTGGTTTTGCCTGATATTTTTCTTAAAAAATATTTTTGACAAGGGAAAATAAAAAATAAAGTAATAAAATCCTGCAGTTTGTCCCTGCTATCTGTCAATACAAACAGGAATATACCCCCACACACACACACAGCAGAAGTCTATTTAAAATATATCATTTACTTGTTAATTTTATAGAATATAAACATGTGACTGTACCCAAGCTAACAGAATTTTTAGAAAAATAAGAAACATTAAAGCCCACACAGTTGTTATGTTTCAGAAACCAAGATCAAATGTCTTGTGACTAATGTGATCTCCAGTTTAGTTAACTTTAATATGGCTCTAGCATACCATATAGAGCAACTCTTCAGATTTTTTTTTACTTCTAATTAATATTTATAAAGAATGAATTGTATATTTCATGTATAATTAGCTGGAAAAATTTTCCTGATAAAAATTTTACCTCATCTATATATGAGCTTTCTGTTGCTATAAAAATTACCTAACATTAGATCAACTTTAAATTAGGAAAAGTTAAGTTGGGCTCAGGATTTCAAAGATTTCAGTCTATGGTTGTTTTGAGGCTGTGGCAGCCCTGAACCTCACATTGGAAATGTATGCCAAGGGAGTCCTGCCAGCAAGAAATCCAGGAAGTCATGATGACCAAGTCCTTAACACATAAGCCATTAGGCAGACTATAGAAACATCTTTACCCTGTATTTTTTTTTTCTAATTTCAAGTGACTTTTTATAAGGTAAAATCTAAGGCCACCATGAAACACAAAAACCCTGTGCCTTTTTAACCTGCCACCACCTTGATTTCCCAGTCACAACTGTGGATAATATTGTTGGCTCCTTCACATTTATCTTCCTTACCACTACCCAGTCACAATTTTAAATCCTGAAGTGCATCACAGTTTATCTCTACTAATAAAATTATTTCACAGACCCATCCTTTCCTCTCTGTTTCCAACTTATTCAATTCTCCTAACTGATCTTCAATTTTTTTTTATTCAAAATGAACCCCCATGGACGTAAGGACAATCTGGCCACAACATCTGTCAACCCATTGATGGCCAGGGTTGATTTCTCTGGTCTGGCTGGCTAGGCAGGTGTCCTCTTCCTCTCTCAGTGCTCCATGTGCATCCTTCTGTAAGTTGCATGCTTGGTTTAAGAGGATGATCACCCCGATGGAGGAGGACCATTTCCTAGGTCAAGGGTATGCCCATAGGTGCACTTCCCTACTTGAACCTCCAAAGAAGCACTCCAAATGCCCCACCCCCATATCTGGAATGCTTTTTTACCTAAATTCGTTGTAGGCAGTTTCATGTACCTCTTTAAAAACAAAACAAAACACACTTTCAGTGAATACCGCTACCTATTTGGTAGGAAGACTGATCTAAGAAGGGCATGAGGTTACAAGGATACATCTCATTTTCTGTTTGCGACCATTGTCTCAAGCTTGAGGATGTGACAGTCCTCCTGAACTACTTGCATTTCCATGCTCCACAATACTTTATTGCTCTGTTCTTGCTTTTGATTGCAACCAGTTTTCTGAGTTGGGAACATGCTCTCATATTCCACATGTACATACCCAAGAGACAGAGGTGATGGTTACAATAGATTGGGGGGAAAATTGGTGATATGAATTTGCTTGTTTTTCAAGGTCTGAACAATTTGCACCTACTGTGTCATAATAATAAACCTCATTGTCTTTACTCCCTTTCCAAAACTTATGTAATTTTTTTTTTCTGTTCCATGTTTTCTATTTTTCCTTGAGTCCATTCTTCACAATTCAAAAATTGAGCACTGAAAATATACTCTCAGTAAAGCAAGGTAGATGGACAAACAAGTCGCTTTTCCTACAGAGGGAAGTTTCTTGAAATCTATCCCTCTGTTTTGTGTAATTTTTGTAACAAAAACTTTCTCATTCCACAAAAATATATAAATAAATACATTATTTAAAAAGAGCATAGTTTTCTATTTCTCCCATACCATTTTTCTTCTTCTCTTTAAAATAATATTCCATAGACAACAGATCTAACTGCTCTGAATCAAATCTTTATCATTCATTTATTTGAAAATTTAAAAGTACCTCAAATTATGGAGTAAAAATGAGTACACCTAAATATTCATTATCCCAATAAACAGTTCTGTCTAGTCTGCTTTATGTGCTGCACTTGAAATAACATATTACAGTATCATTTTGCCCTCCAGTCATTCATTCTCTTCTCAGTTTTTCCATTTTAATGCATGTACTGAATTTGATATTTTTTAAGAAAACAGACTATATTTTATGTACTTGGATTTCCTTTGTTTTTTCTGCATAAAATGCAGTCAGAAAATACTATTAGTCACAAAATACACTATATACTTCTAAATGTAGAGTACCTATATTTATACTAAGCATATATTTATTTATATCTTTACCTATATTTACATCTATAATTAATTGTATATAAAGATGTATGTGTATATTATCAAGAATGGAGCATGCAATCATGAAGGTCGAGAAGAGAAGCCCAAGATCTGTAGTCAGCAAGGTAGAGCATATAGTTCAATGCTGTGTCTGAAGGCTTGAGACCCAGGAAACCCAATGCTGGAAGTTCCAGCACCAGTGTGAGTCTGATGCAGGTGAAACTACAGAGTAAGGCAAGGAGAAAGATTCCTTTCTTCCTCAGTCTTCCATTTTACTTCAGTCTTTCAGGGACTGGGTGGGGTCCATTCACAGTGGGGAGGGCAATCTGATTTTCTTAGTCCAATAATTTGAATGCTAATCTCACCCACCAACTCCCTCACAAGAAGTGGCTAGAATAATGTTTAACCAAATATCTGAGTACTGCTTAGGCTAGTCTGAAACATAGAATTTATCAATGCAAAATGAATTCTCAAAAGCAGAAAAACCCTATGAAATGGCCCTTTCATAGTTATTTAGAACAGTTGAATTAAATTCAATATAAAAAATGATCAAATTTGAATCATATGCTGCTACATGGGCTTGTAAGGAGACAAACATATCAAATTATAAATTCCTGCATAACCAATTAAATAATTTAAAGCAAGCAGATAATGTATTTGTCACATACTTAATAAAATTGAACCATATAAATTCAGGAGTTAGTTGTCATCAGCTCAGTTTTATGACCATGATTAAAAAGTTGTTTATTTAAAACTTAGTTATTGGATATCAGTTTTTATGATCATGATTAAAGAGTTGTTTATTTAAAACTTAGATATTGGATATAGGTACTTGGTTATATCATATTGACATATCACATAGCTTCTGGGACATACACACCTAAATGTTGAATATTATAGTCACTTTAAAAAAACATTCTGTTAGGTTAGTTTTATTTAAAATAAAATTCATGTATTCAAAACTTTTTTCTCTTTCACTTTCTTAGTTGCAGAGACCCAATCAAATTTTTATGAGACATGGTTATTTTGGTTCAATATTAGTCATGAGTCAACTGAATAAAATTCTTTTTGTTACAAGAAGTCATTTAAAAATAATAATAATTCCACAGGAAGGGATTTTCTTTGTTTACTTTTCCAAGCATATTATTTATTCATCAATAAATTTTTATATTACAACAGAAGTTGTGAATATATTTATGATACAAAAATACTCAATTTTAATTATTATTTTGGTTTTAGGTTTTAGTATTTTAATAAATACATCTTCAATATACACTTATAAAGTATAAACAATAAATTTTATCATATGAATACCACGGTAAATGGTTTTAAATCTTACAAAAGTGAAACTTTCATATAATGTTAAACTATGTCTACTGTTTTTCTACGACTTCTTAATTACAGAAACTTAAGGTGCAAAGACACATTAATGCACTCAAATGATCAAGAGTCTCTTCACTACAGTGAAATTATTCCATCTTAAAACAATGTATTGGTCTTTAGCCTAAGTACTGTATCTTAGACATTTTGGGCTCCTCTAACAAAATGCCACAGATGCAGTACCTTAAATGACATATTTATTTCTCATCATTTTGAAGGGTTTAAGTTCAAGATTAGGGTGCAGAATGGTAACTTTCTGTTGAGAAACAAAGAGATCAAGGCCCCTGTTGTATCTTAATTCTATCATGGGTTCTGCCCTCATTACTTCATCTAAATTTAAATTTTTTTCCCAAAGCCTGAATTCCAAATACCACCACATTTGGTGTTAGAATACGGAGACAAATTTATCCTAGCAATTAGTTAATGCAGTTTCCCAGAATATTTAATTTGAAACACAAGATTCTTTCTAGCATATTAGAGAGTGACAGTAAACATTTAAGTTTTAAGTCATGGTTGCTTGTTGTTTAATATTTCAATCTGATCAGAAAGACAAAATCATATTTTCTTGCACTTCATTTCTTTTTGTCTAAAGATTTTCAATGTTTTTATTAAAGCCATCCTTTCCAGAACAACTATCCTTTTATTTTTGTAGTTTTTTCATATGAAGCAGAACAGTTATTACTACAATTAGCATTAAAGAATATACGCTACTATTGTTTGATGCACTCGCTGGGTGAGATCAAAAGGTGAATTTAGTAGGGCTACATGTTCTTTACTCTACACTCACATGACAGTTTACAAGTATTGATGTCAGTACTTTCTATATGGAAACTGAGTCTTGACATTTGTTTTATTATTAAATATATGTCACACGCAGCTTAGTTAATATTATCATTAAATAACAAATATCAGTTCAAATATCTATTATCCATAAAAGAGATAATAGAGAATTCAAGTTTAAGCAAAGAAATAAACCAAAGGATGAAAAAATTAAGGCTAGCAATCTCAAATTGCATGCAAAAAGTTTCCAGTGCATAGTAAGTACAAATGATTGTTTTGCTTAGGCCTTGCAGGTCAAACTGTAAAGCTGTACATTCTGATAATCCGAGCAGACTTCACAGACATACTACTTGTGCAGGTGCATAACATAGATTCTCAAGTCTGAGTGTGGTTCATTGTTCTACTGTTACTTTCTTAAATTCTTGATAATCTTATCTTTGAACTTGTGCTTTGTAAGTGAAATCTGCTGACGTAATGGTACATGTAAATGAGTAGAGGAGATGTAAGCAACGTGTGTGCGTTCATCCTTTCTGGCTGCCTTATTCGCTAGGATTCTGTGTGTGCTGTGTGTGGGTTGGCGGGGCGGGGGGTGGCGAGGATAAAGCAAATAGCCTCAGGAGCCTACACTTTCCTTCCTAAAACTTGCTTTGAATACAGAAATTTACACAATGGTATAATAGTATTCTGAGATTCAGGAAGCCTATTTGATCCTTTGTTTACTTAATGCATTACTTCCTTGCTTCTAGTATATTAGCCAGCCACTTAAGAGAAAATTATACTATGTACAAAAAGGGAAAGAGAAATTCATATTTCCTTTTGCTGTCAATCTTGTCTTCTTCATTAGTAAGCCAAAGGTAAAATTTGTCTGTAGAGTGCACAATATCAAAATATTATGCAGTGGTTCCGCTGCCTGCCTCACAAGCACAGGGACTAGAGTCTGATCACCGGTACCAAAAAAAAAAAAAAAAAAAAATATATATATATATATATATATATATATATATTATGCAAAATTATTTGTGTTAGTTCTCTGAAATATTTTCACTATTTTGGCAAGAACAAAATAACATCTGCAAGTAGAAGCAACAAACACAAATTTTAATTCTGCATGCTAGTTTAACGCTTATATTTTCACTTGAAGATGGTGTACCACATAATGATAAATGGTAAAATTCATGTTAACCATTTATACTTTTTCTTTACTGTGAATGGCACTATGAATGACATTGCTAAAACTGTCATGATAAATAGAAAAAGTATTAAAGATAAGAGAAGGAAAGACTATATATTTTAGTTTTTACCATCATTTTTCCTTTGCTTTTTAAATAAAGGCTTCCTCATTTTAAATTATCTTGAGCCAGCCAGTAATATGGCAACGTTGCCTATAATCACATATTGGTAGAAAATTCCAAATATTTTTAAGGATAGGAAAAACTTTACAAGTTCATTGAAAATGTGCAATATGAACTATACAACTAGAGAATACTATCCTGAAGCTAAAGTAGAATATTTGCTACTCTTTTTGTTGCTGTTTTGGTTGAATTCACTTTATTATTTGGATACTGTAAATTGAGTTCACTAAATGCAATTAGGAATTGATTTTCTGAAACTCATGAGGAATTTAAATTCATTTTAAATGGGTTCAAATTCATTCATTTTATGAATTCATAAAATTCAATTCCAGAATATGATTTACATCACAGTTAAGTAGTTCAAACAAAATTATCTAAATCAAGCATGATTTTGGCATTAGCATTATTTACAGAATAAACTGATATATCTAAATCTTGAGAAGAATGAAAATAAGTTTTAGTTATATATATGTCACTGATTGTATTACCTGCATAAATATGTTAATATCTTTTAAAAAATTTGTATTATAGATTGAAATTTATTTTTTTAATTTACATGCTAATTTTGGAATATATAATAAAATACCAATAACTTTTACCCTGCCTGTAATTACACATTTTGAGATGAAAGATACTCAAGAAATCAATCAAATAATTCCACATTTTATGTCTAAGGAAATTGGAGGATAGACTTGTTGAATGACTTAAGACCACAAAGCTGCTAGGAAATGAGATAGAAATCAATTATTAGTCCAGGAGACAGAAGTATGACTTCATGCTGTTCTCCTTAGAAAAGCTTCTAGAAGGATCTGAAATTCAATATAAGTTTGAGTGTCTTTACTTTTGGTGTCTTAAAGGTTACGAGATAAGATACTGGCTTGGAGCAATTGTCAAAATACTTTGTAACCTAGAGGACAGAAAATAAATAATGGGAAATAAGTGAACATTGACTTCACTAACAATGTTTGGCTTATATTTTATGCATCTTCAGTTGTGCTTATAAGAAACCAGTAAAAAGATAAAGACCAAGAATATTGATAAGAATATCAAAGTGGACAGTGCTAACTCTGCTCTTAAGAGTATGATATAAGAAAGTTCTAATTTCAACACACAGTGCTGTCACTGAAGTGGCTTCTTCAGTCAGCCTGTAATCAAGGCTGCAAACATTAAGTTTACTGAAAACACTACTTACAAAATCACAAGGAAGTGATGCAGTATTAAAATTTCCACTTAAAAACAATGAAGTCTAAAATAACTACAACATTTGAAACTTGGAATTTTCTAGATGATTCAATGTAACTGAGTCCATTGGAAATTTCTTTTTGAAATATTCTGCTTTATATTTGGATACCCATACAAATAGATGTCTAGTTCATAATGCAGGTGTTAATTATTTAATTATTTATATACTAAAATAACCAAACAACACAGCAATACATATATAATATGCAAACGTGTAAATGTGTATGTGAATAAAATTTTGATATGGCTATGAAGAGATGCTATACAATGGTAGGCACAGAAAAAAGCAGAGAACATACGAGCACAAAGTCACCTACCTTGAAGAAGTTATGTTTGAGATCTAAAAGAAGAATGTATGATTTCTATGCAAAGAAGTAGTGAGAGAAGTTATGTAGTAGATCATCCTATTCAAAAGCACTGAAAGTATGCAGATATGGCTATTGTACAGATAATACAGAGCTGATGTTAACACAAGTAACCAAAAGTACAGATATTTAGAGTTCATAAGGACTTTTGTCTTACCCTTCTAAGAATAGTGGAAATCCATTGAATAATTTAAAAGGATACACATTATTATATGTGTATCCATAAAGCACCATTATGGGTACTGAAAGAAAAGAATTAGGAAAAAAAAATGAAAGGACATAGAAATTTCAGCAAGGAGTAGACAGGTAGCTTGATTTTATAATGAATAAATAAGAGTGGGAGGGAGAAAAGATCATATTCACCAGACGCACTGAAAAATTTAAACAAAGTTATTGATGATGTATTTGTTAGTAGAAGAAATGAAAATGTGACTTTGAGAATAGTTACAAATTTGTAGCTTTCATGCACAGATTCATGTTACTTTTAGAACTGTGGAGCAATGAATAATGGAGAATTGTGTGGGAAATGTGTGGGAAGTTCATGAGTTTAATATTTGACATTTCTGTAGGTTTGGAGATGTGTTTAAAATATATAACGGGATGCGTTAGCTACACAGTTTAATATATAAGTTCTTGGTTCAGTGGGGAGGTTGAAATTGAAGGTATATATTTGGAATTCATTGGAATATATATTGTAATTCAGGTTGTGAATATGAAAGAAATCATTTAGGTGAAATAAGAAGAAAATATATTTGGGGACAAAAATTTTAATATTTAATGACAAGATTGAGAAGGATGAGGTAAACCAACAAGGAAAAGAAATGAACTGAATGAGCATGAGAGTCTACTCACTTTAGCCATAATTATTACTACTACTGCCATTGTCATTATTGAAATTATGTGCAATTATGTTAAAGCCAGAGAAGTAGAAGAGGGAGAGCAAGAGAAAGTAGCTTCAGTAAATATGGTATAAGACTATTTCAAAATCAGACAATATTTTTGAACACTACCATTAAGACAAACAAGATGGCAGATACAATTCTGATACACGGAAGGCTAAAGTAATGGTACAAATAGGCCACATACTGCAGTTTAAACACTGAGAGTTTTAGCACAAGCTAATGAACCACTGCAAAAAACGTTTCAGTTTCATAAACTGATAAGTGCAACTTTCAAATGGAAAAAAATCGCAAATATCTCCACAGCATGAATTTAAGATGATTGAAAACTGTCAAAAAACAGAAATGACTGAAATTAATTAACACTGTGCATGGTTCTGTCCATGTGCTGGTTTAGATAAGTAATAAAGACATGATTCATAATGTCTGTGCTTATGCAAAAATACTTTCTTCTATTTCAGCAAAATCTGTATGTGTGTTGGCATAAAGTTTTTCACATAAATCACATTCTGTTGAGAGCAATGTCATATTAGACAGTTTTCTGGAGTGGTGATAGATCTGTTTTGTAGTTAATTTCAATTTTGAAGAAACATTTCTTTCTTAAGTAACCACTAAGATTGTCTATGAAATTCTTAAAGTAATTCTTTTATGTAGAAATGAACCATGAATTTACATAATGAATGCAAACATTATAATAGACTGAATATGAAAAAACCTTTTACTGTGAAAATATTACAAAATAAGTTCATGACATAATACAAATTCATCATAGAAAATTTGATTTTCTTTAACTCTTATAGCAACATGTAAATATATTAGTTATCTACATATATATTTTCAAATAAATATGTATCAAAGCTATATAAATTATTCAGTATAACAAAATATTGCTTAGCTACCATTTGTGGATACAGTAAATAACACATCAACTGGTAAGAATCTCCAGAAATTGTGAATAAGAAAATGAAAAGAAAAGGCTGATTAACAACACAAGAAATAATATTTTTATGTATTTATTTTTATTTATTTGTTTGTTTGTTTGTTTGTTTATTTAGGTCAAACTCGGGAACTTGTATTTACAAGGCAGGTGGCAAAGAAATAATATTTTTATAGAATAGACATAGAGGTTTATACTAAGAGGAAGGATTTGGGGTATGACTTTGTCATCTTTATCACATAGATGCTTCCACTTATCAAATCACCATGCTGTACATAGTGAATATCTGTGATGCAGAAAACAGTGCAAATCCTAAGCCTTTACTGCATTCTGATGCACTTGCCTTTCATTGAGGGAGGATAGCACCAACAAATGTCAGTGAGGAGAATGGGTATATAGGGTAACAGCTTTTCCTGGGATAGTTTGTGGGGTTTTTATTGAAAGAGACAATCATGTTATGTAAGATACATATTTTGAGTTTATGTAACTATAATATGTAATGCTTTCTATAAAATGAGGTCCAATTCAGGGGAACCACTGAAATTTGAAGGATGAGAATTTCCAATGGATTTAGCAATTGAAAGGTTTAGAACTCCTTCAGTAAGATGATGGATATGGTCAGAGGTGCAAAGGAGTAGGATGAGAGTCTGAAGGGAATATAACTTAAAGCTGGAGGGAGAGGATTGAAGGGGTAAGTGTAGGTAAAATGGACTTCAAACTTTAAAAGCATAAAGTTTACCAGTTAAAGTGAATATGTGCTGACTTGCACTATTTCTTTCCATTTTTATTTGGCCTGTCAAATATTTATATAGGACCTGCCTTAAAGACCTCATTTGAATTTAATCATTTCTTTAAAAATATTCTTTCATTTATTTCATACTTTATAATGAGTTTTTCATGCAAGAGAAATCATGCAATATCTAAATAAAAGACAGATAATTAAGAAATGAGAAAGAATAAAAAGGTATTGTAATCCAGTACTGACAATGTATCTAAAAGTGTATCTTGACTTAGTACAGTTGTCTTACATGTTTTTTATGTTCTTTGGCCCATTAGTCTGGCTTTCAATCTGTATATATGATAATTAACCTTATAAGGTCTTCTAAGATACATAATTGAATATGATGTTGGAAAAATAAAGGGGTAGAGAGAGGGGAGAAAAGAATCATATGATTCTTGCATATGATGTATGTCTTTCAGTCAGTCTGTCTCCAAAGCAGTGGAAATAGTCCACCATACAACCATTAACATAAAAGATTTATGGGTAGTATCAAGGGGGTATTGATTGATTCTTGTCATTTATAGTAAATCAATTTGGAATGTTGATTAAGTGATTCTCACCTGTAATTCTTAGCGTACAAATACATTTAATCATTCTGCATTGATAACTCACATCTAGAGTTACAAAATTCAAAAAAGCTAACATTGCACATGATGTCAAACAATGCTATTAGTTTAAGTAAATTAACAGAATCAAATGGAATTTAGACAAAACTCATACTAGTAAAGACAGAGAAAATAAAAGCACATATTGAAACAAATTATATTTATTTATTGATAGGAAAAATCTTAACCTATAGTTGCCCTGATGATAGACCAAAATTTAAATTTGTTATATGAATTTCCTCTCTATGTAACTTTAACTACTAAATTCTCAACATTTGTAAGAAAATTAAAATGTCTTGAGAAGTATTTTTCCTACATTTTAATTTTCCTAATTTGAATTATATAAATTTCTGTTTTGAATAGACTTACTATATCTTCCAGCATTTTCAAAGGTTCAGATATATGAAACATGTTTTATATTGAAAGAATATTGAATTATCTAAGTGCGAAAGTGAAAGAGGGTGACAAGATTACATTTTTCAAGAAATAAATTTACCCGATATTATTTTGAAAAGTAGAAATATAATCATATACCAGTATTAAACAACATCTGTAGGGCCTGGGGTTTAGCTCAGTGGTTCTGCCGCCTGCCTCACAAGCGCAAGGATCTGAGTTCGATGCCCGGTACCAAAAAAAAATCTGTATTTGCTAATCTTTTTTTTTTTTGGTACGGGGGATCGAACTCGGGTCCTTGTGCTTGCACAGCTGGCAGCGAGACCACTTAGTTAAATCCCCGACCCTGTATTTGCTAATCTTAATATGAATATAACCTTGAAGAACCTAAGGCAGTGCAGAACTAGGTATCAAAACAATGAAAGATTTTTTCAATCTAAATGCAATGATGGAATGACATTTGCATAAACTTTCACACTCAAATGAGATGCCATTTTTAAAAAGACATTAAATGGCAAATATCAGGACATAACAGCATGATAAATTCATTTCTAAATTTTAGAATTTGACATAAATATAAGAAAAATGTGGGCATTCTATAACGTGTTTGATGATATCCGATGACATTTAGCGTTTTCCAGAAGAAAAAAAGGATGCATGTATAGGAGACATGTGATCCCAGGCACTTTCCTACATTCTTTGCTTGATCTGTATACTTATTCTGTGTATTTTTGTCTTAATTCTACAAGAGAGAAATTAAATATCAGAAAAAAATATTCAATTTCACAATTGAATGAATTTCAAAGAGAAAACAATCAAAGTATTTTCCATCTCAATGACAGCTACTCACCTCTCTGCAAAATCAGAAGTGACTGATAGAATTAGAAACAGGACATTTTAATATTTTCTCCAGATTCTTAAAAAGCTATTTAAATTTATTTGTCAGTAACCCAACTTTCTACTTTACTTTTTCCTCTTCTTCAGAATCATCAGAGTTTCCTAAGACTTTTAGAAGGTGATTCTATTATGCATCAACATTGAAATTGCAGGGTATGGTCAAATAAAAGATAAAATTTTCAATCTTTATTACATATCTAAAGAGATTCCACAACTTCTCTACCCTATTTCAGGGCTTAAACTCTAAGTGCCAGTTTCATTTTTATTTCTGTAAGTATTAAATGAATCTATCTTCCTTCTGACATCATGAAATAACAGCTAATAACATAACAACTAGTATGTATTGAGTATATATTAAGTGTTCTGTATGAATCATCTCTTTAACTCCTCATATAAATCTTGTTAGATTATTATTCTTATTTGACCAAATAGGTAGTAAATGTTTAGTATTATAGTGGGTAATATTTGCATCTTTGTTTCTAAAAATTTATAACAATTATCTGTACTATTCAAAGTGAGAGAAACTGATTTAGAAAATGTACTGTAACAAGAAAACAATTTAATGTATATTCCCTTCCATTTGCTTAACATTTATATATATCATAAAGCAAAGTACAGAAACAAATATATTTATATATCCAGTATGCTACAAAAAATTATCTTTTGTCAGGTTCAGATGGGTGTTCTTTGCAAGCTGATTTTCTAAATATCAACTACTTCTAAATTGGTATTGTTAAATATCAAAAATATTCTTGTAAAATAGAATGTAAAATTAATGCTTTCACAGAAATTTTTCTAAATTTCTATATATGCATACATTTCAATGAAAAATGATTATTTTTTAAATTAATTTAATTCAGATTTAAACTGTTTCCTCATTTGCCTCTTTGATTAGTGGTATAAGGACTTCACTTGGAAAATGTTGACCTTATAGCAAATTCCACAAAATTATGGTTACCGACTTGCTTTTACTGTTTACAGCATATGATACTTACTCATACAAGCTTTTCTTTCCTTGTCAATGCTCAGGTTTCAGTTTGTGCCTTTATTAGCATTTAAATCTCCAGGATCTTTCTTTTTAAAATGTACTGCTTTTCTATTAGGATGTATTATAGGATTTGGGTAGACCCACATGCAGAATAAGTTGGCTTTTAATAAGGATCTTCATGTAAAAGGAACTCACCTGCATTTTAATTATACAATGTTTTGTCTCCTCGCATGCTATTTTTTCTTCTTTCTTATCTATGTTCTGAAGAATAAGAACGTGCATCATACTCATGGTGTACCATGACATCACTTAGACAAGTGACAGAAGTCCAAGAAATGAATAACCAAAGGATACACAAACATTGGTGGTATAGAGAAACCAAATCCACCGTGAAATACTATGCACCTTCCTGAGAGGTTATTAAGTCCTATGGAGTCTGTGTTCCGCCTACTTTTTAGCTAATGACTCCTCATATATTTCAACTAACACGGAGAAGCCAGGTGTTAGCCTCCACTGTGCCTCAAGTTTCAGGGAAATTGGTTTTTCCAGAGAAGACATAGTCATCAAGTGGAGACAGGACTCTCATGAATTAAAGTTGTTTTTTGTTTGTTTTTTTTTCATGCTGCTTATGTACCTGCCTCTGTAAGGAAGTTCAGGACTAATTGTTTACCCTTTTTTACTTCAAACACCACCACTTCACTTCTTTAGGTTACTGATCATTATCTTCAGTAGCCATTGTCATCAAACTCTTCACTGGCAGTATTCTCTATTCCCCCTGTCCATCTGCTTACCCCTCTTTCCCAATGTCATGCCTGTACTAACTGCTAGCCATTGAGAAGTTGCTCTGTATTCTCGAACTCAGAAAACTCACTTTCATGCTTGAGTTGAAAGCTAAGTTGTCCCATGAAGACACTGCTCTAAAAGAAGACTCTAAAAGCCTCCATGTCAACATCTTTGTGAACAAGGAATCTGATTGTTCTTGATCTTTGTTCTACTTTACTTCATTTTACACACACTCTCCCAAAAGTTTATTCTTGGGCTTATCATGTTTACTGATGACCTTTTCCAAATTCCAACTTCAAATACCCCTTTAACTAAAGTCTACCTCTCTCCTTCCACAAGTTTTGATTTGGTTTAGCAGTTGCTACTTTAGCAATTATTCAGCATCAAACCCCCAGTTTGTTGACAACAAGCTTGCTTTCTCTAACGATTGTTTTCTTCAAGTACTCACTTGTTAGCTACCTGTATACATCATGAAAATCATTCACGGCCAAATGCCTTTAACTTTTGCTTACCACCTACTTGTACAAGTTGAGCTATTTTCCAACACTGGTTAAGTGTTAACATTTGTATATTTACTTAGTGTTTCCAAAGCCAAATAACACAAGACAATTATCCAAGAAAGCATATCAGATATGAAAAATTCCCTACAGTAGGTAAACAGGCCATGATTTTCTTCAGAAGGAGTCAGGGTGGTTAATTTAACCAATAGGTGATGATTCATGAAAAAAGCAACATTATCTCAGAGGAGGTAAAGCAATTAGTTGAGAAGTGTTGATTGTCAATAGAAGAGTCTGTACAACACAGAGAATCATTAAGTTTAGTGACTACCATAGAACTAAATTGACAAAAGCTTTCACATGTTTTTCTATCACTACCCAATATCTTAGACAAGTTGGAAATGTCTTGGCTTCTGTGTAATTGATTAGTCAATAATGTTTTGATGCCTCCTATGCAACCGAATCTATAGCATTGGGGCTAATCCATAGATTTCTAGAACCATGGAGATAAAATTTGCACAAGAGCACCCCGACTTTTCCCTTTAAATATCATAATGTTTTTTAGCTCAAAAATATAAATACATTAAAATGTATTTATATTAAGAAATGAAATTTTATGGTTTCAAAGAGTGATGTAAGGCAAAGTTTTTATAAAATAGGTAGAGAAGAAAAACTTCTAGACTCCTCAGGTCCTGGATCAGTCTGGCATAAAGACTTATTAGGCATAAGATCATCCTATTGTTACAGACTTTTCATTCTTTGCACAAGCAAACCATAGGAATAGGTGCCAGAATGAATGATATGAACATATTTGAATAAAAGCAAAAAATCCAAAAGACCTTATTCCAAGGGAAGCAAGCATGAGAATATAAAGCAGAAGCTAAAATACAGACCCAAATTAATTCAGCAAAAATGGTCTGTATAACTGGTACAGAGGCAAAAGGCATCATAGATGCACACACACTCTTAATGAAATGACAGTTCTGTTCTTGGCAAGGAGGTAGTACCTGCAGAAAGCTCACTACATTGGTCCAGAAGTTTCATATAGAGAGACTGGACACTGAGGACTTTTTCACAGGAGGCAGCTTTATTTGTCCCAGCACAACTCAGCCAACTCATATCTAAAAGCTGAGTGTAGAACATGGTGTAGTTGAACCCATTTTTACAATTTTTGTATCTTTGTCTCCCTTATATGGGCATACACTAGGGTTTTATAGTCTGGTTGGATATACATTAACATTCTATGGTGTGGTTGGGTGTGATTTATGTTACAGAGTTACATCAAAACTACACATGCATTCATAGAGGCTGATATTGCTGCATTGTAAAATGTTCTCACCTGGACTCATTGGAAGAGGCCCTACCACAATCCGACTTTGTATCGAGAGAACCACATAGCACTGGATGCTTCTCATTTAAAGTATATTAGAAAAGATGTTTTTTCAATTTGGAATAATAATAAATGGTCTTGGGGAGGATTACTGGCTTTGCTTGGGATTGAATGTCTTCAGAAAATTTGAGAACAGCAATTGTAGGATTGGGCATACTAAGAGAGAGAAAGATTGAGAGAGGAAATTATCATTGAACTTTCTAATAACAAAGTTATTCTAACTCAAAACATGAATTTTATAATTTCAGAAGAATTTTGTGAACAATAGATAGAGCCCCTCTTGGGCTATGTAATGAAAACTGAAGCCCACTGGAAAAGGGAAGAGAATCTCTGCAATAAAGGAACACCAGGCTACCATACTTGGTAAGTTGGAGGGATCATCACCTCCCATCAGAACCTGGAATATCTTCAGGGGAAGGGCAGCTGGAACCTGCAGTAGAGCCTTCCAGAGTTCAAGCCTGCAGGAGGACGGGGTTCTCAACTTGGGACTTGCAGCCAGAAATCTACCTGAATTTCATGGGTCTGCATGTTGACTTATACCTGCACACTGCTGCCCATGTTCTATTGTGACAGCAGAGACATACCCTGAAGGAGGCCCTTCATTTTTATCTTTTACTTATTATTTTCAAAATTATTATTAGTATTTTTGCTCTTATTTTTATTATTTTTTACTCTTCAAATTTTTATTTTTCTCTTTTTCTTTCTTTTCTCTTTTCTTTCTCTCACCCTCTCCCTTGCTGTCCCACATTGGTCTTCATCTCCCTTTGTGTTCCTGTTCTGGCCCTAATTCATATTTCTTTCTCTCCCCTGTATCCTCTGGCCTCACTGCTAACCTTCCCCTATCCTCCTACCTACCTATTCCTCCCTCCCCAACTCCTTCTAACTCCCCATCCCAAAGGGTAAAGTTGCTATATTGAAGAGTTTATTCACTATAAACATATGTTGGTTTGGTCCTTGATTTTGATTTAATCCACACAGTTAAAAGTGATAGATTAATAATTACCACAAATTGTCATTTTCTAAGACATTCTTGATGCTATAGTATTGTTGATTATATCACTTGGGCTAAGGTGTTGTGATTGATCTAATCAGTTGTCCTTCTTGATATAATGAAAATGAGATAGCCTCAGAGCCATTAGAGACCAGCCATATCTGGAAGACACCTCTGAGAAGAAATCATTCCATAAGGGTTCTAACTACAAGCAAAAATGATACTTACAATAAGCAACTTCAAAGTATCAACCCAGGAATTAAACCAAGAAAAATACCAAAAACAAAAATGAGAAGTCATTTAAGCAAGGCACAAACTCAGATTTCCACCCTACCAAGGGTAAATTTTGGGGGAAATGAGGTGGAAAAATATGATAATCAACAACCTGGACACCCTGAACTGATAGGACAAGAAGTAACAAAACAGATGAGTTGAGGCCCTAGAAAATTCCAAAACAGAAATAATTTCCCAGATAACTACAGAGATGGTGAACAGAGTGAAAGACATGATTAGAGGCTCTAGAACAGAAACTGATAAAAAAAATAAATGAGCTCAGAACGCTGAAAACCATGATGCCCAGAATAAGAAGGAAGTGTAAACTATGATTGCCCAGCATAAGAAAGAAATGGAATCCACGAAACAGATTCAAACAGATATCCAGGAGATTAAAAACTCCATTGAAAGTATGCACAGCAGATTAAGGGAATGTGAAGATAGAATATCAGATATAGAAGACAGGAATGTGGTTAATGACCATGAAAACAGGGATTTCTTCAAAATAGAAGGGACCAAGAGAAATCAATCCAGCAGGTGCTAGACAATGCAAAGAAGAATAGCATAAGATTGATAGGAGACCATGAAAAAAACAGGAGAAAGTACAATTGACATTAAAAAACTGTACACAGAATTAATAGTAGAAAACTTTACAAAGGTAGCAAATTTGACATATAGACAAGTGAGGCATATAGAACTCCAACTAGACACAATAAAAAAAAAATCTATACCTAGACATAAAATAGTCAAGATCCCAGAAACCCAACAAAAGAACAAAATCCTACAGGCAGTTAGAAAAAAAAATCACCTACAAAGGAAAGCCCATCAGAATCATGGCAGATTTCTCAACACAAACCCTCAAGTCAAGGAGACCCTGTAGTGAAGTATTTCAAACCCTAAAAGAAAATAACTTCCAACCCAAACTGTTGTATCCTGCAAAATTGTCTTTCAAAATTGATGGGAAAATTAGATAGTTCCAAGACAAAGAACACCTGAGAAATTTCATGAATATCAAACCAGCAGTCCAAGCAATTCTAAACAATATCCCAGAAAAAAACAATGAAGGTCACATCTCCATGAGGCCCAACAGAGGGAAGCCACCAGGCAAAGTAAGAAACTAAATGGAAAGGGTTAAAAATAAGAAATGAAAAAGCCAACAAATGAAAAACATCATGAAAAGGATAAGTCAGTATCAATTATAACCATCAATGTTAATGGTCTCAATTCACCAATCAAAATAAATAGACTGGCAGAATGGGTCAAGAAGCAAGATCCAACAATATGCCACATACAAGAAACAAACCTAATTCAAAAAGAAATTCATAGACTGAAAGTAAAAGGATGGAAAACAGTTATCCATGCAACAGGAAGCAAGAAAAAAGTAGGGGTAGCAATTTTATTTGCAGACAAAGTAGATTTCAAACCAAAACTAATTGAGAGAGACAAAGATGTTTACTACATCCTTGTGAAGGGAACAATCTAAGAGGAAGAGATGGCAATCATAAATATATATGCACCAAATACGAATGCCCCCAACTACAAAAAACAAATATTAATGGACATGAAAAACCAAATAAGCACCAATACAATTTTAGTGGGGAACCTCAATAACCCACTATCACAAATAGACATTATCTAGACAAAAAATTAACAATAAAATTCTGGAACTGAGCCAAGCTCTTGAACAAATGAACTTAACAGATATTTACAGAGTGTTTCACACCACAAAATCAGAATACACATTCTTTTTAGCTGCACATGGATCATTCTCCAAAATAGATGACATGCTAGCCTAGGACAGGTCTAAGTAAATGTAAAAGAACTGACGTTATCCCCTGTGTATTATCAGACCATAATGCAATAAAATTGGAGATCAATACCATAAGAAACTGCAAAACCCCCACAAACACATGGAAATAGAATAACACCCTCCTGAACAACCAATAGGTCACAGAGAAAATTAAAGAAGAAATTAGACAGTTTCTACAAGTAAATGATAAAGTCAGTACAATATACAGGAATCTATGGGACACAATGAAAGCTGTTCTACGTGGAAAATTCATAGTAATGAATGCCAATATTAGGAAAACAGAGAGAACACAAATAAATAAGCTAAAGCAGAACCTCATCTCCTAGAAAAAGAAGAGCATAAAAAACCCAAAGCTTGTACAAGAGAGGAAATTATAAAGATCAGAGCAGAAATCAATGCAATGGACACTAAGGGAATGATAGAAAAAATCAAGGAAGCCAAGAGTTGTTTATTTGAAAGAATAAATAAAATCGATAAACCTTTAGCCAACCTTATCAAAAAAGGAAAGAAAAGGCTCAAATCCATGTGATTAAGAATGAAAAAGGTCAAGACACAACAGACCCAGCAGAAACCCAGAGGACCATCAATACCTACTTTGAGAACCTGTACTCTAATAAAATGGAAAACACAGAAGAAATGGACAGATTCCTATATACATACAAATTGCCACAGTTAAATGAAAAAGATATAGAAATTCTAAACACCCCAATTACAATGAGTGAAATTGAAAATGTAATAAAAAATTTACCAACAAAAAATGCCCAGGTCCTTATGCCCTACTGAATTCTACAAGACATTTAAAGAAGAATTATCACCATTGATTTTTAAAATCATCAAGGAAATTGAAAGGGAAAGAATACTTCCAAATTCATTTCTGGAAGCAAGTGTTGCTTTGATTCTAAAACCAGGGAAAGACCCAACCAAAAAGAGAACTACAGGCCAATCTCCCTAATCAACATAGATGAAAAAATCCTCAAGATACTGGCAAGAAGAATACAGAGGGTCATCAAGATCATACACCCTGACCAAGTTGGATTTATCCCAGGGATGCAAGGATGGCTCAACATTTGTAAATCAATAAATGCAATACACTATATTAACAGACCAAGGAAAAAAATCATGTGATCATTTCAATAGCTGCAGAAAAAGCATTCAACAAAATCCAACACCCATTCATGATTTAAAAAACCCTACACAAAATTGGAATAGAAGGTCTTTATCTCAACCAGATTAAGGCTATCTATGAAAAACCAATAGCCAACATCATACTAAATGGTCAAAAACTGAAAACTTTCTTGCTAAAATCAGGAACAGGACAAAGATGCCAACTATCACCACTCCTGTTTAATATAGGTCTGGAAATATTAGCCACAGCAATTAGAAAAGAGAACAAAATAAAAGGAATAAAGATAGGAAAGGAAGAAGTGAAACTGTTGTTATTTGCTGACGATATGATACTTTACATAGAAGACCCCAAAAATTTCACCAAAAGACTTCCAGACTTAAATGACAGATTCAGTAGAGTACCTGGATACAAGGTTAACACTCAAAAAAAAAAAATAGCCTTCTTATACACAAATAACAGGCTCACTGAGAAAGAAATTAGGGAAACAATTACTTTTACAATAGCATCCCCAAAAATGAAATATCTAGGAATCAGTGTAACAAAGGAAGCAAAAGACATCTACATTAAAAAACTACAGCACTCTGAAAAAAGAGATCGAAGAGGATATAAGAAAATGGAAAGATATTCCTTGCTCCGGGGTAGGAAAAAACAATATAGTGAAAATGGCCATACTTCCAAAAGTACTATATATATTTAATGCAATGCCGATTTAAATTCTAAAAATATACTTCACACAACTAGAGAAAACAATCCAAAAACTCATTTGGAACCAGTAGAGACCTAGAATAGCCAAAGTAATACTAAGCAACAGAGATATGGCAAGGGGTATCAAAATCCCTAACTTGAAAAATATACTACAAAGCTACTGTGATAAAAACAACATGGTACTGGCAAAGAAATAGGCCTGAGGATCAGTGGAATAGATTAGAAGATGCAGAAGCAACTCCAGACATACTCAGCCACCTCATCTTTGACGAAGGAGCCAACAACCCTCATTGGAGGAAAGATAGCCTATTTAATAAATGGTATTGGAAAAACTGGATTTTAACCTGCCAAAGATTAAAACTAGACCCCTATCTATCACCATGCACTAAACTAAGTAGAAAGTGGATTAAAAATCTAAATATTAAAACAGAAACACTAAACTTGCTGGAAGATAAGTTAGGTAGAACTCTTGAAGACATGGCATAGGAAAAGACTTTATGAAAAAAGCCTCAGTAGCATGGGAACTACCACAAAGAATCAACAAGTGGGATCTCCTCTTCTTAAAAAGCTTCTGCACTGCAAGAAAAACTACCAACAGAGCTAGGAGACAACCTACATTATGGGAAAAATTTGTAGCAGCTATACCTCAGACAAAGGTCTACTATCTAGAATATATAAAGAACTGAAAAAAATCAGAACCCCCAAATTCAAAGACCCAATTCAAAAATGGCCATTGGAAATTAACAGACATTTCTCAGACAAAGAAGTAAAAGCAGTAAATAAACATATGAAAAAATGTTCAACATCACTGGTCATTTGAGAGATGCGGATGCAAACAACGCTGAGATTCCACTTTGCCCCAGAAAGAATGGCTGTTATCAAGAAATCAACCAATAACAAATGCTGGCGGGAGTGTCAGGAGAAAGGATCCCTTCTCCACTGTTGATGGGAGTGCAGGCTGATGGAACCACTGTGGAAATCAATATAGAGATATCTCAAAGAAATAGGACCTGGACCGGGGATCAGTTATTTCGCTGCCTGCTGCACAAGTGCAAGGACCTGAATTTGATCCCCGGTATCAAAAAAAAAGCTAGGACTAGAAATACCATTTGACCCAGCTAAACCTCTACTGGGTATCTTCCCAAAAGAATTAAAAGAATAATACCACAGTGATATATGTTTACCCATGTTTATTGCAGCACAGTTTGTAATAGCTAAAGCTTGGAAACAGCCCAACTGCCCATCAACTGGAAACTGGGTAAAGATGTGGTTTTTTTTATAAAATGGAATACTACTCAGGCATAAAGAATGAGAAACTAGAGACATTTATAGCTAAATGGATGCATGTTGAGACCATACTCTTAAGTGAAATAAATAGGACACACGTGTAAATACCAAATAGTTTTTCTAGTGTGAGAAACTGAAAGTGTAAATAAGTATTAAAATGATTAAAATGAATAAGTGATAATTTGAAATAGGAAGAAAAGGTCCAAATGGGTAGGGGTGGTGGGAGGGGAAGGGAAAAGGAAAGAAGGGAAAGGAAAAATTATGAGAAAAACAGAAGAATGGAAATGAAATCTATGTAAATAGGGAAGGGTGGAGGGGGTGAAGGGCACACAGGTAATGTGGAAAAAATAAGAACAAGATACATCATGTACAGGTACAAGCACCAAATGATAAATGTAAATGTATTGTATACCTAAAATGTACCAATAAAATATTTTAAGCAAAAAAATAAAAAGAAGACATAGCCTTTTTTATAATCAATTGTGACTAAAATGTGACCTTCTATTACATTTGGGAGTCTCAATGTTGTAATGCAATATTAAATTTATATAAATATCAATACTTCAGGATGTATTTCCTGTGCAAAAAACTTCACTCATGACTCTTCTTTGATTCTCAGATCTGTTCAGAGTACAATCAAGTTAATACTCTTACTGATTAATACTATGAAATTAAGATAATCTATATTCTCATTAAGATGCTAGAAATATCAAAAGGCAACACTGTTTCATGCTCTTGACAAGGACCTAAATGAGATCATTGTTTTATTTAGCATGTGCGGAATTAGTCTTTAGTATCCAGGTCAAGATTATTTTTTAGAGAACAGTATAGTACAAGACTAGTGTGGTGCCCTGAATGATAGACACATGCAAGACTGAAGAGATTGAAAATAAATTTGAATAGATAGTATCTCACTTGTTAGAAGAAGGAGAATTGTTTTTAAAGCATCAATACTTGCAGGCCAGGGATTTAGCTCAGCAATGCTGCTGCCTACCTTGAAAGCACAAGGTCCTCTGTTTGATTCCCAATACCTACCCCTAATTTGAATTTTCTGCCTTCCTCATGTCGTTCTCTATGGAAAAAGATGTGACAAAAATCAAACTGACATATCGTATAGCAATGAGAACAGAAACAACAACAAATGTTCTTGGTAGTCTGGGAATCCAATTCCCAAGGGAGGAGGGAGTCTCCACAGCACATGCCTATTTCCTAGATGTGAGCATTACCACCTTTGCAGATTTTGAACTGCCATAATGACATCCCTAAACACTTTGTGTTGACAGTTGTAGAAAGACATATAAGAAAGAACTTGAAATCAAACATAATTATCATGAATATGTTCATAGCTAGAATACATAGATTATGTGTTTACACTTCCTCCTCCTCATCTTCCTGGTTATTCCTTTTCCTCTTTGTCTCTCTCACTCATTTCTATTTTGCAAATTCTATTGTTTATGTAGCCTATTTATAAAAATAAAATGCAGTAGTATAATATATAGTAATGTTTTTTTCCCAAATTCTATTTATTAGGGGAAACTTAGTAAAACTAGTTGTGATAAAATAAATCATTATATTACTGAAAGAACAATAAAAATGGGGCCAGAAACATCAAACATGAGTTGTTGGAAGAAATATATATCTAAAGATTCATTAATTTTCTTTAAAAAATGAGCATCTACTAAAACTATGGTTTTGGTCATGGAAATTCCATTTCTCCTCCAGAAAAGTGCTTTATAAAATGTGGTTCCTGGATGATCAAAAAGAACTGATAGAAATGCAAATCCTACAAGTTCAGTGTAAAGAAGTAAATGGGGACTTAAGTATGGGTTCCACCAATCTATGTGTTAAACAAGCCCTCTAGATGATTCTGATGCACACACAAGTTTGAGAGTCTCTAGAACACTTTGAGGATCTGGAAGACAGGGAATTCTGAATAGTGAAAGAGAGCTGTTTGAGGATCTCAAAGTCACCTACGGGAATCAGGCAAGTTTGCTGTCTCCTATCCTGGTTAACCACTGCAGATACGTCACATTTTGTGTTTTAGATTCTAGATATTACAAAGACCATAATTATACAACATGTATGTTCGCATTCAGTCTTAGTTTGTTCTATTTTAAATGTACCACCAATCACTGTTTCTCCAACTGGGAAAGTCTGACAAAAGCACTTTTGTACTTAGACTTTGGTCACTGCTACAATATTGTACAGATATTAAAATAGTTGCTTAAAAATTAGATCTTTCAGGCTTATAGATTATTTCCTGTATATTTATGAATGCAGAACACATGGCTAGGTGACAATTTATGACTCAGATTTTTGTATTTCTCACAGAAGACTTGAAACTTCAGTAGCTGTTATAATACATACAAATTAACTTTTGTATGTCCTACCCAATTCCAAAAGCATTTTCAATAAAATTAATAGTAAATTGTTTACATTAATTCTAAGTTAGGTGTTACAGATTGAGTATATAAAATGAGGCCAGAGGTGTTTTAGATTTTTTACTTTTTGGATTTTGGATATTTTCATATGCCTAATGAGATATCTTGGAACCCAAGTCAAAAACAGAAATTCGTTTATGTTTGACATATACTTCACATACATTGCTTGAAGGCAATTTAACTCAATATTTTCAATGTACTTGACTTTAACCAGTACTAGTCACATGAAGTCAGTTTTGTAACTTAACTTGTATTGTATCATTTTGCCTCTCAAAAAGATACAGATTTTGGAGGGTTTGAGATTTAGAATTTTTGGATAAGGCATGCTCAGCCTGCAGTGTAAACATACCATCAAAAGGATGTGTGTTTGTTTTATAATTTTAGAAAATAAATTGAGTTTTAATATGCTAACAAGAAATTGTAATAAATTTCTTAAATATAATTGCAAACCATGCACATTTTCAATGGACCCATATATTTTTGTTAGTGCAAGTTTATAAAACAATATATTTTTGATTCCTATTGTTTCCCATTCTCTACCCATCATTCCTTCTTTCCCTTTTTATTTACAAAACTTTTGTTTCCATTTTATATTTCTTTTTCATTTTCTTTTCTTTTTTCATTTCCTTCCTATCCCCTTCCCCATCCCTAGGACATTTCTAGGCAAATGGATGCACCTTGAGACCATATGCTTAAGTGAAGTAAATTGCACCTACATGTGTAAATATTGCATTGTTTCTCTGGTGTGAGAAAGTGAAAGTGTAAATAAGGACCAAAATGTATAATAGATAATGTGAAATAGGAAGACAATGTTTAAAGCAATATATTTTTAAAAGTCTTGAATTGCATTTCAAAATGGAAAAACCATGAAAAGTCTAGCCTACTACTTAGAGGTAATAAATCAGATAGATTTATGGCAGCCTTTTAGTAATTTCTGTATTCTCCAGTCAAGTAAAAGGGCAAACATGCCCTCACAATGAGGATGAGGTGAGGCTCTAAGAAAATCTCTGGTCATTTAAATGCCTGGTTGCCACATGACGGAAACTTGCAAACAGAGGAAGCTCTATGAACAGAAACCGTACCTTAGTCGGCTATGCGGGAAATAACAGGACCACTGAGTTTATCATTACATTAGAACATTACAAATATTGCCTTGCAAGGCTTTTTTTGGCTAAAAATAAATGAAAATAATAAAAATATAGGAGTAGTTAACAAATTTTGGTAAAAGATTTCAGGGAAATTTTTACTAGGTCAGTGAGAGAACTGCACAATTCACTTGAGACATAATAAGCATATAAATTTTCAATACTGACCAAAGCTAGACTTCTTTATTGTGTGAGATGAATAAACTTCTGTTTAGGAATTGCTATATTTTTCCCTGTTTCATGTAGACATATCTAATAACTGATAACAGTGGTGTAGCATAGTGAGGTGACCATTATGGAGGGTGTTTCATAACTCAAATGAGAAGTGAAGGTGGCCTAGGTGACAGTGGTGACAACTGAGCTGCCGGTGTTAGGTATGTGTCGTAGAAAATACACATATAAGAATCAACAATATATTGAACATGAAGAAGAAATTAAGTTAGTAAGATGGAGTAACTGATGTTGAGTGTTTGGTTAGTAGATAGGTGAATGAGGACAGTGATATCTTTATCTTAAATGTGGAAGAAAAAGGGAACACATGAAGAATTTGGAAACAAATGGTATTAGGTACTGTTAGTTTTATTTAAAACACATTGGTCTGGAGTGAGCTGTGAAAATTTTAGAGACTTCAAAAGTAATTATATATTGATTTATAGGTATTTATATGCACATACACATATAAGCTACTTAAAAACCTGAGATGGTAACTGTACTTGAATTAATCAAACAACCATTTGATGATGGTAGTATCTGGTAACCAAGTACAAATGTATTTGAAACAAAGATAAGATGGCATATGTGGGAACATAATTTTACTTCAGTGCAGTGGCACTTAAAAGTGTATGATATCTATGTTTTTTTCTCAACCAGCAATATGGGAAATATAAAATACAGGTATAGTCCATGTCCTCTCATTTAATGTACTCTTTGTAAGTTACAGTGAGCTGATACAATATGGGAAGCTAGATTCCAAGGACCTCTGAGAGGTGTCCACATTCTATGAACTCCTCACTCACCTCTGTGGCTTCATCAGCAATATAATACCAGAGGTAGGAGACAAGAGGCAATACAAGCATTTAGAAAAGGTGAGCCAATGGCGCTGAATAATTTGTTGGGATCTTGAAGCAGCTGCAGCAGCTAAGGGCTGCAGGGAGACTGTTCACTGTGTAGGGTTCACTTGTGAGGCTTCATCTCTTGAAGGGCTGGAACCTTTTTGCCTAACAAGATTTTGAGATTCATGCTGAGAAAAAGTCAAAAGTTCAACACTAAACTCAAGGACAGAGTATTTTGTATTCATTCATCCCTGCTCAGTATAACAAGCACTATCAGAGTCATGGTTAAATGGTATGGTCCTAAAAACATTTCAATTTTACTAGCTATATTAAAGGTAAGATAGAAAGCAAAGTAACGTATTGAAGATACATGCTATAAAACTCTGTTGAAATGACATTTTCCATCTTCATCCTTTAAATATTGATCACATTGATCCATTTTGGCTGAACTTGGAAATCTAGAAATGCCACTTGTGGAGCAAATGTTTTGCAAACTTTTCTTGCTTTTCTTGTTCCAGATCTTCCACAAAAAAGATTGTTAGGCAAAACGGAGTAAATCCAGCAAAAGAACACAACCAGCCTGAATTTAGAATTCTAAGCAGGACATTCAGGAGCAACTCCAAAGGCGAGTCTGCAGGGGTTTATTGAACTGAGTTTTTATGGGGGGTCAGTGGGACAGGTTTAGGGTTAGGGTAAGGGGAGGGGGAATGAGAAGTGAGAAGTGAAAGTAGGAATAGCTGAGGGCAGCAAAGCAAGAGTTGAGGTTTTATCATGAAAAGGTCATACATGGGTACCATGAGTCCTAGCAGAACGTGAAGGTGGCAAGCATAATGTGCTTGCTCCTAAAGCTCAGGCAATAGGGAGCAGCCACTCCTGGAACTCAGGCAGCTGGTGATGAACAGCTATCAAAAATGTTTTGGAATTAATCTTGTTGTTTGAAATCAATAAAATTTTCTGATGTGAGAATGTTTCAGTGCAGCAATAATCAGCAAACTTTGTTTTTATTTTTCTTATTTTTATGAGATCATGTGTCTGAATGCATACCTATATCATATTATATTATATGTAATATATTAAATGTGTATGTGTATTTTATATATTATATGTGTATGTGTCAACATGTATAATTTTGTATTTTAATAAACATATTTAATAAATATAATTATTTTCTCTATTCCTTTTCTTTACACATTAATTTTTTTGTTCATTTTAAATTTGTTGTGTACAGAATTTTTTCTTTTCCCTATGGCCACTTTCAAACAAATTGCCTGAACTGAACAGAGTTATGACTCAAAGACTTATGCTATGACTATTTGATCAGATAGTGCAACATGTATATTCACTATGCATGTCAGTCCTCCATGATGTTATCGTATCCTTGGTTCAAGATGAATTCCCATGAATCTTTGAACTGCTGGGTATTGGATGAATGGCTTCCTCAACAGGTGCCAATCTCATCTCTAAATCATTGCTCCTTTTCCCAAAGCCTCCCCTGCAACCTTTCCTACATATTCTGGTCAAACAATACATCAACCTATGTCCACTTAGATGGCATAAATATTATCAAACCAAATCAAGGAAAGTAAGAATAAAAATAAAGAATGAGCCAAAATTAGAAATAAAATTGTATTTACAATGTGGAATTTTTAAACTGATCTACTATTTATATACTACACATCTATTGGACACTGGATAAGAAAGACTATTTAGAAACAGTATTTAAGATTACTCTAAAGGAACTTTTTGTTGTAAAGTAGATATTTATCATTTAGAATATGTATTAAGAAAAAATTCATTAACAATTTGCTAATGTTAAAATTTTTCATGTATTAAATACCCTTAGTCAAAGTTTATAATAGATGTTGTTTATTTTGGAAAAACCAACCAATTAATTTAAGCAGTTTTGGCAATTCACTGAAGTATTCTTCCGATGACTTTAGGAAATACATTTACAAAATTGTTTATTTAAAAACTAAATATTTTGCCTACTAATAACCTTTTGTTCTTTCAAAATATGATCTTTTTAATGTCTACTTTGTTCTCTTGAATGTTGTTCACTTACCTACTGCCTCTGCAGCCTGGATGTTCTTTCCTCAGTACTCCACTGCCTCTGCAGCCTGGATGTTCTTTCCTCAGTACTCCATGTCCATGACTTAGAACTTACACTCCAAACCAGTTTTTACATTTTCCTGGTTCATATTTAACTTCTATATTTTTTAACATTTCATAAAGAATCTATGTTGTAATTATCTTTTCCAGTTAGAGTAGCTACAAAGAAGTAGAAATAAAAATAATCTCAACAACATCTGTTTTTTATTGGCATGAAAAATATTTATTTGCCCATTTTAATCTAGTCACTGTAGCCTACCTTGAACAGGAACACAAAAACATATACACATAGTCACATACACAACACATACACATACACACACACACACACACACACACACACATGCATAACTCCATCCAATCTGCAAGAGAACTGAAATTATTGTTTGTGATTCTATGACCTTCCTGCCAGAGGCTAACTTGGCTTATTCTCTACATAAAACTGGGTCTCTCTCCTCTTCAAAATATTACATAGTGTTTGAGAATTATAGAATTTACAATTTTTTTGCCATTTAATAATTTGAAAGAAATATCAAAAGAAGTTTAACATAAATTGTTTCTTTTTACTTTTGTACTTCTTAAACCTCAACACATTTGAGGGGGTTTGTTTGTTTGTACCAAGGATCAAACTTGGAACCCTGCGCTTGCAAGGCAGGTGGCTAAATCCCCAGCCCTCATTTGAGATCTTAATGTGGAGGCAGGGTAAGGTGACAATAAATCAAAACCCTTGGTACATGAGTGTTGAGAACAAGGGAGGAAGACTGTATTTTAAAATTTTCTTTCTTGACAGTGATCCTTATTCGTATGCTTACTTGTTTTAATAACCAAAAATCAAGTAAATTTTTTAGTCCGTGAAACAGATCCTATAGCATATCCTTCAATCTTAAGGGTCTCATATTTTCCCTATCTTGTTAAGTTTTTCATCTCTGGTTCTTCCCTTGTTTTACACAGACAGTTATTCTACCTTTGTCTTTATTGTTTTATTGTCCATTGAGAGATTATATTAGGTTCTCAACACACTTTAAGGTATCTTGCCAGTTTTTCATGCGGCATTGTTTTTCCCACACATATTCTTTTTCATAAATTATTTATTTGTAGATATTATTTTATTTATTTTATTTTAAGTAATCACTCATACTTGAATAAGATAAATTATTTCTGGAAATTATTTGCAAGGGATTCATCTGGGAAAGTCTATGGCTCAACAACACAGGATTTCTTCTTATAACACATGGCTGTGTTATAAGTTCCTTTAACATCTACCTGTGTCTAGCCAGCTGTGATCAGCACTGTATGATCATGCTTGATTTACTACTAAGTCTTATAGGTCTGAGTGGCAAGCTTTGTGTTTTCTCATCGACCTCAACTTACTTGATTTCTCCTTGAAACAAGCTAGGGCATAGTTTGCCTCCAGTATTCCTCAACCTCTTAGTACCTCTGAGGGAAGCAGATAGCTACTCCTTCTTCCTATCTCTACAAGTCAAAAAATATATTATGAAGGACTTGATTTTCACTCACTTCATTCCTTATTGGCACCTCCTGTAACCTCTAAGGATTTCTACATAAGGGTTTCCAGAAATGTTAAGTGAGAAGCCCTTTGACAAGCTTCTTTTATTATTGAATGTTGCATTGGAAAGTAAAGAAGTAAAAATAGTCATTTTTGATCCATATTTAATCTTCATTTTATAGCATTGCAAGGTTTGCCTTCACTTTAAGCTCCATTACTTTAAATATATTTTAAAAAGTGATATTTGTGTATCTCATGCCATTCCTAACTTACATTTAAAAGATCTTTTCTTATGTTGAAATGACCAAACTACCCAAAATCTATCGGCTTAAAAAAACATCATTTTGTTATTGACTGCAAGTCAGGCGAATGCTAGTTACCAGTGAGAGCGCTGGTTGGCAGAGCCATCTAGAATGACCTCAGCCAGCTCATTGAGCTTGATCTAGACTATCAATTGTTTTTCATTTGGATGATGCTTAGTATTCTCTTGACATTCCATAATTTAATTATTATAACATATTTATTAAAATTTAAAAGACATTTACTGTCAAGTCAATGTTATGTAACACAGTATAGGAATGCAAAGAAAGAAAGTGAACATATCTGATGTCTATAAATCTACATATCTATCTATATGTAGATATGTACTTACATATTAAAAAATAAGAAAGAAATAATCATGTTAGTTACAAGATTCCTCAGTTTGATAACTGATCACATGTACACTAGTATTTATAACTACCTTCTTCTACTAACCATTTTGTATTCCTTTTGCCTTCAGCAAGTATTTCAACAAATATTGGTTCTTCACCTGACAAGGTGACCTGTACCTTGATTCAGGGGCATTTGTTATTCTGCCTGGATTGGGTTGTTACAGTCATCTACTGACCTTAATAACAGGAGTTGATTGCCTTATCCACCATTCTCTAGGTCTATAGATGGTAGTTTTGGCAGAAGGTTTACTCGTAGAGAAGGCTAACCCATACCCAGAATAAGTGCCTCTTCCATTAAGACAAAGCACTAACCTTTCTGTTATGGAAGTAGTCCCATATAATCATTCTGCAACCAAGTTACAGGTGGATCACCCCAAGGAACGGTGCCGTATCAGGTGTTCAGTGTCAGCCTCTGCTGCTGGCCAACTGGGAACTCAGCAGTGGTGGTAGCAAGGTTAGTTTAGATTACGTTTTTTCATGTAACTCCTAGGCAGGTTTGGAAGGAGAAGCAGACAAATTGGTACAAAGTCATTCCTGATTTTTTGTTATTGTTGTATGTTTTCGTTTTAATGTATGATTGTCGGGAGCAATGCTACATAATTTTAGGGAAAAATCATTTGGTTAGCCTAGTTCTCCTGCCCACAGCCCACCTAGGGAATTCCGAGACATAACTCCATTTTGGCCTCCGGTCACAACTGGGACCTCAATGATCCGGTGATACTGTGATTCTCCAGGACAAGAAACATCCTGGGAGCTGAAAATATCCTGGGAGGAACAAACTTCTATTCAGTTCCTTATTGCTCTTGGACTGTTACCATCTTGTTTACGCGGATGTACTGAACTCTCTGGAAGTCATTTGTTACATTTGTTTCCCCCGATGTACTGAATAAAAGGTGCGGTAAACTGGGGACTTTCGTCTTTGTCGCCCAGAGCAGCACTGATCAGACCTAAAGCTCAGCTTCTTCTCAGTCTCATTTCTCTACCTTTCCTGTAATTCGCCTTGTGCTGCCATGGCTCGCAGGAGACTAGGACTTACTGGAGAGGTTCTAGTAACGTCCCCTTTCCCTGTTCCCTACATATGATGGTCTTTATCTACCACTTTATTGGCAAAAAAGAATAGGGAAAGCACAGGGAACTGTAGATGATCCTGTTGTGTTCATGGTCCATTTCAAATGTCCATCAAACTGTCCAAAGATATATGATACTAAATCTGCACATGCAGTTTCCTTTATAAAGTACAGTGCTCACATTCTAGGCAGCCTTTAAATCATATAAATACAAAGGAAAGGAAATCGCTTTTGGGCAAAACAAGTTTGAATCCATCCTGGAAATATTGAAGCGGAAAGTATATTCATGTTTTAACAGAAGGACATATAAGCCAAAGGGTGGGAATAGGAGGAAGTATGGAAGATTGGAGTCATTTTGTAAAATGCCAAAAAATTATAATTTATTAATAAAATGGACTTTCTTGACTAAGAAATCCTTAAGTATTAAATTCCAAGCATCTAGATAAAAACTGTAATATTCCTTAGTTTTGTATGTGAAGTAATTTAACATGAACCAATATAAGTTCCTTATTGTTTAATTTAAATCCCATAAAAGAGATGATGACTTTCACTATTCCTTATTCATGGTGCAGAAAAGTGAAACTTAGTGAATAAATACAGTTTGTCCATGTTTACACAGTAGGTAAGTAGGAAAATACAGATTCAAATGTATATATCCTTGATGTATACCATGATATTTTTAGTCTCCGTCTCATCGCAACTTAAAGAGCTCCTGACATTCAGAGATTGAAGTTGCATTGAAAGATGCTGCATTGACTTTAAATTTTGTCACTGTATTTGAAAATAACATACTTCAATGAACAGCTGCAGGACAATTTTGTTGAAAGTATTAGATATGAAAGTATTAAACCATAGTGGCATTTTTATTTCAAAAGAATTGACTATGTCTGTTGGCATTCATAATGAATTTAAGAGAGAAAATGTAGATTGTTCTAAAAATTTCTAATTTCAGGATTCATTTTAGTTAAATTATTATGGCGCAATCTCCAATTAATCCAATCATATTTATAGATCAGTTACATAAAAATAATAATCACCACTGTGAAGTCCAATTTAATGTCAATTTGGCTAGGTTATGGTACCCAGTTCTAGGTAAAATTCCAGTGTAGATGGTATTTTAGGTGTGATTAACAAAACCAAACTCTAAATTATACCTTACATAAAACATTATTCTCCATAGACTCTTTTGATCATCTGCAGGGGTTAATACTAAAGACTGAGATTTCCTGAAGAACAAGGAATTTTCTTTAAGACTGCACTATCAATTTCAATGTGAGTTTCTATCCTACCAGCCTCTCCTGCAGTTTTCAGAGTGACTAAGACATCCAATCACATGAGCATCAACAAGTTCTTTATAATAAATGTCTAGATAGGTAGATAAATATATAGATACATGATAAACAATTACTCTGTAAAACTCTAATATACAACTTCCTAATGAGAGTGAAATGTTTGTGTTAACCATCAGAATGCATTAAAATATATTTGAAATAAACAGATTTCACCTAAGAAATCATAGATTTCATCTGAGAAATCACAGATTTCCATTGTTGTAGAAAGTCTCTTCAATATAGGAAGAATTATCCCTAGATAAAGGCTGTTCTGAATCCATTTAACAAAGCCTAAAATGATCAAGCTAATTTCTAAGTAACAGTCCAATTTCAGAAAAAAATGAGCCCCGTCTGGTTAGAGGAAAAGGAAAAGGAAAGCAACAAAAACAACAACTATGACTCAAAAAAGAAAAAAAAACCCTCAAAATACCTGAAATTTGAAAACCAGAAATTCTACTAGGTATACAAAAAACAAGAAAATGCCACATGTAAGAGTGAGACAAATCAAGTAATATGAAAAGTACTCAAGGATACAAATCATAGAATTAATAGTCAAAGACATTAAATTAAAGAGAAATTACTGGAAGGTTTAGAGCAGATTAAGCTTTAAAGTGTCTACTGCATGACAAGAGATAGAAACGAGGTTAAGAGTGGATGCAGGATTTTGATTAGGAAGTTATTTCAATGATGTGATTTGTACAGAAACAATGAGGTAGGGTAAGAATCAAACAGAATGTGGATCTATTTTTAAGGTAAAAATAATAGAATTTTCTTACACATCATGGGATGGGAGAGAGACAAAAAATTATAGAACAACGTAGTTGTGTTTTTGGCCTGAGAAATGGTAACTTGCATTTACTGATGTGGGGAAGGCTATGGGGAGAGAGTCTGGTGAGTGTGGACAATGAAAGGCTGTAGCAAAAAATATTTTGGTTTTAAAATAATCACATGCAGTAAAAATGAGATGCTCATTTTCTAAATAGATAGTGACTAGATAGTTAGTTGGATATATGAATATTGATTGTGGCAGGAATTCTCCCCTTGGATATATACATTTGTTTATAATCAACATATAACATGAATTCAATATGCTGAATTTTTATATGCAATACAATCTTTTTGTTTCTGTAAGTGCATGTCCAAATCTATGAGCCATTACTATAAATATGCAATTTAGAAATATTTCAGGACATTATTACCAATCATTATAGGATTGGAAATAAAACCAGTTCAGTAAAGTTAAGGGATGGGCTTTTCAGCCTACAGAATGAATGAATGGAGGGATGGATGTCTTTCCAACTGACTTAGAAAGGCAGTAAAAGAGTTCCAAAAATGTAGACTGGAACTGAATTGTGCAATGTACAAGAAAGACCATTTTGAAATTTTAAATACAAACATCTGATGATCAAGAAAGACATTCATAAAAGTGTGAAGGAATAGCATCACATGAAGTAGAACCTGAGAGAAGCTTGATAAATGTGGCCTAGAGTGCCTCTTTTCAAATCTAAAACCTAGCCTGTTAGTACTAACATTTTCACTGTTAAGGATTCTTTCCTTTGGGTAAAGATACATTGTCTGCAATTCTTTTTGAAAAAATTGTACATAATCTTAAGAAAATAAATTATTCAAGTAGTAACATTTATCTTCATGAGATTGACAGAAATTAAGAAGGGAATTACTTTCTGGGCCATAAGGGAAATATGCTCCATAATGTAACCTGTGTTTGAGTAGTGAGAGAAAAGTGTGTTTGCAATCATCATAGTGGAGCAAAGAGGCACTGGATCAGGAACTGGGGAAGGCAAATAAAAAGTCTAAAGATCAGTTGTATTTGCTCTATAAGTTTCTCTCTGCATATAAATGCAAAAGACTGTGTGAGTATAAGCACTATTAGCATATTTTTCTTATATATATACTCTTTTTAAATTTGAGTCATTTTTATAGATTAGAGTTAAGAAATAATCAAATATTTAAAACTATAAAAACTGTTGCTTAATTTAGGAAAAATAAGCCATTTCAATTCATAATAGTTTAAATAAATGAAAAATTTAAAATTCATTCCTCCTTGCCTCAAAAAGCAAATGAAAAGTAGTTAAAATTTTACCAGTGGTACAGATAAGAATCTCTTATCCATGTCATCCATCCATCATCTTCCTATCCAACATCATTCCTATCTTTTCCTCATGAGGTAAGCAAAACTAATCAAGAATTTATCAAATGTTAAGAGTCATCACTACTTAATTAATAGCATTTATATTGCTGTTAGCCAAAGATCATTCAGTAGAGGGGGCGAAAAGAAAAGACAAGATTTCTAAAAATGCCAAGGGGCATGAAACTCATATTTCATGTTAAGGGTTAAGATCTGTCAGAGCATAGATACCATGCCCATGTAGCAGGAAAGATTTAAAAGAAGTAGTTTTTAAATTTATATATGGTAGCTGGATTTAAAAGCCTTCTTGTACATAAGTTTTGAACTTGTAATTGAGGATTAGCCACGTGGACAATTAAGAGGAGTAATATCCTTAATTAAAATAAGGGGAACAATATCCAAAGCTCTCACAGATCTTTAGATTATGTATTTTTACTACATCCCAAAGAAATTCTTCCCCTTGGTATAAAACAATAAGATAATTTTATTAAAATAACTTTAATAAAATAATTTTATTAAAACAGCATAAGCAATGCACAGATTGATAATGCATTTCTGCCTTTATATCCATGTATATGCCCATTCTTATGTCTACTTCTAGTTCTTTTTATAGTTCTATATTTTTAACCAAGATCTTGGACTCTGTTTTTTTTTTTTTTTTTGTACCAGGGATCAAACTCAGGACTTTGTGCTTGCAAGGCAGGTGATGGCTGCTGAGCTAAATCCCCTGGACACTGGCTTTTATATTCTACCTGGTTCCTCTACTATTCCCAGTTCCTCTATTATTCTGGTTATCCTTACATCTTGTATTTTTCACTTATCAGTCTTTAATTCACAAATTATAATCTTAATACTAATTCCTACTCTGACTCCAAAGGGTATGATATTTCTTTTCTTTTTCTTTTTTTTGTACCAGGGCTCGAACTTGGGACCTTGTGCCTGTGAGGCAGGCAGCAGAATCACTGAGCTAAATCCCTGGCCTCCAAGGTTATAATATTAAAAAATGGTATTTTCTCTTTTTTTATTTTTTAAAAATTAATTGTATTGGTACATTTAAGGTATACAATATAATGACATTCATCATTGGAAATTTGCACCTTTACATAATCCACACTGATTCTTTTTTTTTCCTCATTCCCCTGCCCTCCCTTCAACCCCTCTACCCCTCCCTATCTACAAAGACTTTGCTTCCATTTTTTCATTTTCTCATATTAATTCTATTCTCTTCTTTCCTTTCCCCTACCCCTCACTCTTCCCCTTCCCCTTTGCACCTTTTCTTCCTATTTCACATTATCTATTATATCTTTTAGTGCTTATTTACTATTTCAGTTTCTCACACTAGAGAAAATATTCAGCATTTACACGTGTGTCCTATTTATTTCAATTAAGAGTATTGGCTCAGTGTGTAATCATTTAGCTATAAATGTCTCTAGTTTCTCATTCTTTATGGCTGAGCAATACTTCATTTTATATAAAAACCACATTTTCTTTATCCAGTCTCCAATTGATGAACAATTGGGCTGCTTCCAAGTTTTAGCTATTACAAATTGTGCTGCTATGAACATGGGTACACATATATCACTTTGGTGTGATTCTTCTAATTTTGGGGGGAAGATACCCAGCAGGGGAATAGGTGGGTCAAATGGGACTTCCAGTCCTAGTTCTTTGAGGTATCTCCATATTGATTTCCACAGTGGTTGCACCAGTTGACACTCCCACCAGCAGTGAAGTAGGGATCCTCTTTCCCCACAGCCCCGCTGACATTAGTTATTGGTTGATTTCATGATAGCAGCCATTCTTTCTGGGGTGAGGTGGAATCTGAGCATTGTTTTCATTTGCATCTCTTGAATAACCAGTGATGTTGAACATTTTTTCATATGTTTATTTGCCACTTCTACTTCTTTGTCTGAGAAATGCCTGTTCATTTCAGATGCCCATTTTTTGACCGGGTCTTAAATTTGGGAAGTCTGATTTTTAAAAATTCTTCATATATTCTAGATAGTAGACCTTTGTCTGCGGGGCAGCTGGTGAAAATATTTTCCCACATTGTGAGTTGTCTCTTGCCACTGCTGGTGGTTTCTCTTGCTGTGCAGGAGCTTTTTAGGAAGAAGAGATCCCATATGTTGCTTCTTTGTGCTAGTTGACGGGCAACTGAGGTTTTCTTCTCCTACACCAATGTCTTCAAGAGTTCTATCTAACTTCTTTTCCAGCCAGTTTACTATTTCTGTTTTAATATTTAGATCCTTAATCCATTTTGTTTTTTAGTTTGGTTCATGGTGAGAGATATACATCTAGTTTTTAATCTTCGGCAAGTTGAAACCCAATTTTTCCAGCACCATTTGTTAAAGAGGCTATCTTTCCTCTAGTGAGGGTGTTTGGCTCCTTTGTCAAAGATGAGGTTGCTGAGTGTGTCTGGAGTTGTTTCTGCATTTTCTAATCTCTTCCACTGCTCCTCAGGTCTGTTTCTTTGCTGGTACCATGCTATTTTTATCACAGTAGCTTTGTAGTACAGATTCTAGTTGGGGATTATGAAACCCCCTACCTTGTCTTTATTGCCTAGAATTGTTTTTGCTACTCTAGGTCTCCTCTTGTTCCAAGTGAATTTTTGGATTGTTTTCTCAAGCTCTGTGAAGTATGCTGCTGGGATTTCAATTGGGAATGTATTGAATCTATATACCAGTTTTGGAAGTATAGCCATTTTCACTATGTTGATTCTTTCTACTCAGGAGCAAATGATGTTTTTCCATTTTCTGACATCCTTTTCAATCTCTTTTTTCAGAGTGCTATAGTTTTCAGAGTACAGGTCGTTTTTTTTGTTTTTTTTTTTTGGTTAGGTTGATTCCTAGGTATTTCAATTTTTTGCATGCTATTGTGAAAGGACTTGATTGCCCCATTTCTCTCTCAGTGAGTCTGTTTTTTTGTGTACAGAAAAGCTATTGATTTTTCTTTGTTGATGGTGTATCCAGCTACTTTACTGAATTTGGTTATAAAGTCTCGGAGACTTTTGGTGGAGTTCTTAGGGTCTTCTATATAGAGTATCATGTTATCTGAAAATAATGACACTTTGACTTCTTCATTACCTATCTTTATCCCTTTCTTTGATTTCTCTTGTCTAATTTCTGTGGTTAATGTTTCCAAAGCTATATTGAACAGGAGTGGTGATAGTGGATATCCTTGACTTGTTCCTGATTTTAGTGGGAAAGATTTCAGTTTTTGACCATTTAGTATGATATTGGCTGTTGGTTTTTCATAGATGGCTTTTATGAGATTGAGGTAGAGTCCATCTATTCCAAATTTTTGTAGTGTTTCTATCATAAATGCATGTTGGGTTTTGTCAAATGCTTTTTCTGCATCTATTGAAATTATCATATGTTTTTTGTCCTTGGTTCTATTAATATAGTGTATTACATTTATTGATTTGCATATGTTGAATCATCCCTACATCCTTGTGATAAATCCCACTTGGTCAGGGAGTATGATCTTCTTGATGATCTTCTGTATTTTGTTTGCCAGCATCTTATTAAGGATTTTTGCATCTGTGTTGATTAGTGAGATTGGCCTATAGTTCTTCTTTTTGGTTGGGTCTTTCTCTGCTTTGGGGATTCAGGTGATGCTTGCTTCCAGGAATGAATTTGAGAGTATTGCTTCCCTTTCAATTTCACTAAAGAGTTTAAGCAGTACTGGCAGTAGTTCCTTTCTAAATGTCTTATAGAATTCAGCAGGGAAACCATCAGGACCCAGGGTTTTCTTATTTGGTAAGTTTTTACTTACATTTTCAATTTCATTTATTGCTATTGGGTCGTTTAGAATTTTTAGATCATCTTCCTTCAACTTTGGTAATTCACATGTATCTAGGAATCTGTCCTTTTCTTCTGTATTTTCCATCTTACTGGTATAGGTTCTCAAAGTAGGTATTAATGATTCTCTGGATTTCTTCTGGGTCCATGGTAATTTCATCCTTTTTATTCCTAATTGCATAGATTTGGGCCTTTTCTTTCCATTTTCTGATAAGTTTCACTACGGGTTTGTCAATTTTGTTTATTCTTTCAAAGAACCAACTCTTGGCTTCATTGAATTTTTTTGTGTCATTCTCTTAGTTTCCATTGCATTGATTTCTGCCCTGATCTTTATAATTTTCTCCCTTTTATGGGCTTTGTGTTTGTCCTGCTCTTCTTTGTCTAGATTCTTGACATTTAGCATGAGGTTGTGTAACTGAGCTCACTCTGTTTCCCTAATGTGAGAATTCACTGATATGAATTTCCCTCATAACACTGTTTTCACTGTGTCCCAAATATTCAGATAGTTTGTATTGGCATTGTCATTGAGGTGCAGGAACTGTCTGATTTCCTCTTTAATTTCCTCTGTGACCCATTGATTATTCAGAAGTGTGTTGTGCATTTTCCATATGTTTATGAAATTCTTGCAGTTTCTTTTGCTATTGATATCAAATTTCATCGCAGTATGGCGTGACAATGTACAGGGGATAAATTCAATTCCTTTGAACTGACTTAAACTTTTCTATGACCGAGTATGTGGTCTATTTTAGAGAAAGATCCATGTGCAGCTGAAAAGTAGGTGTATTCTGATTTTGTGGGGTGGCACACTCTGTAAATATCTGTTAAGTTCATTTGTTCAAGAGTTTGATTGAGTTCTAGTATTTTGTTGTTTATTTTTTGTCAAATTGGTCTATCTATTTTTGAGAGTAGGGTATTAATGTCCCCAACTAGTATTGTATTAGTGCTTATGTGATTTTTCATGTCCATTAGTATTTGTTTTATATAGTTGGGCACACTAGTGTTTGGTGAATATATATTAATGTTTGTCATCTCTTCTTCTTGGATTGTTCCCTTTACAAGGATGTAGTGTCCTTCTTTGTCTCTCTTAATCATTGTTGTTTTGAAATCCACTTAATCTGCAAAGAGGATCTCTTCTCCTGCTTTTGGGGGGTTCCTGTCACATGGAATATTATTTTCCACCCTTTAACTTTCAGTCTATGAGTTTCTTTTTGAATTAAGTGTGTTTTTTGTATGTAGCATATTGTTGGATTTTGCTTCTTGACACATTCTGCCAGTCTATTTCTTTTGATTGGTGAAATTAGACCATTAATATTGATGTTTTTAATTGATATGTATTGACTTATCTTTGTCATGACTTTTTCATTTTGTTGGATTCTCTGCCTTTGCATTTAATTTCTTGTTGAGCCTGATGTATTGATTTTGCAGAGCTTCCTGGGGTTGTGATCTTCATTGTCTTTTCCTAGGATATTGTTTAAAAGTTTTTAGAGTGCTGCTTTTGTATTCGTGAAGTTCCTAAGTTGCTCTCTGGCCTGAAAATATCCTATTTATCCATCAATTTTGAAAGATATTTTGCAGGGTACATCAATCTGGATTATAGGTTGTTTTCCTTTAGGGGTTAGAATACATTGCTCCATGCTCTTCTTGCCTTGCAGGTTTGTGTTGAGAATTCTGCTATGATTCTAATGGGCTTTCTGTTGTATGTGATTTGTTTCTTTTCTCTAGCTGCTTGTTGAATTTTGTTCTTCTGTTGGGTTTCTGGAATCTTAAGTATTATATGCCTATGTGTAGATTTTTTTTTGATCAAGGCTAGTTGAAGTCCTATACTTCACTTATCTCTATGTCAAGTTCTTTCCCCTTTTTGGGAAGTTTTCTGCCATTACTTCTGTCAATAGTTTTTTTTTTTTTATGTCATCTCCACTCTGTCCTGTTTCTTCCTTGACTCCAGTCACTCTTATGTTATTCTTTGCATCATCTAGCAGCTGCTGGATTGATTTCTCATGAACCCTTACTATTTTTAAGAAATTTTTCTTTTCCTGGTCACTAATTGCAATCCTATCTTCTATATCTGAAATTCTGTGCTTGCATTGGGTCATCCTTCTGTGTAAACTTTCAGTGTTGTTTTTAATCTCCTGGAAATCTGTTTGCATCTGTTTTATGGATTTTATTTGTTTTCTATGTTGTGATTCCAACATATTCCTCACTTCCTCTATTTTTTTTTATCTGTGTCCACTCTAGATTTATTAATCATGTCTTGTACTATGGACACAATCTCTGCTGTTATCTGAGAAATTATTTCTGATTTCCTTTTTTCATAGTCCCCTTTCATTGCCAGTTCAGGGAGTCCAGATTGTTGAATATCAGATTGTTGAATATCAGATTGTTCCATCCTTTTGTTATTTGAGGTTCCTTTAGGTGATCTAGAAGTCAGGTTTTGGGACATATTTATGTGTCTTCTCATTTCAACATACGAAGCCTGCTGTGTCTTTGTTGAGGTGACTTTTTGCTCACCCTGTGGTCTGGAATTCTCAGCAAGCCACCAAAAAGCCTTTATTCTGCTGCTCATCAGTATACCAATTTCTCAGTTCAGACTGGTGGCCTTCTAGATGCCTGAACTGACCTGTTGTCTGGGTGGGGTTCTGGCTGGTGCCTGAGCACACTTGGGATGGTATCTTGTCATGCCTCTAGCTGGACCCCCTATGTAGACATTGTCTGCAAGGGCCTTTGGTTGGGGACTGTGCACCCCATTTTCTGTTGTCTGCACAGGCTTTTACTAGGGTCTCCTCAAACTTATCAATTGTATCGGGGTGAGTCTCTGAGTATTGCTTGTGTGCCTGTACAGATCTTCTCCAGGTGGTCCTTGGCTGTGGCCAATGGTATGGCAAGCCTCTGGCTGAAGCCCATGTGCCCCTGCAGCCCCTTCCTGGGTGGGTCTTTGGCTTGGGCAGGTGTGCCTGAGCCTCTGGGTTTGGGTAGAGCCCTGGCTGGGATTCACCTGTAGCCACAATGGTCTGGGGCACACAGCTTCTCCCTGGGATCTGCCCATGCTTAAGAATGGAATGGTGGGCCTCCAGAGGAATCCCCAGAAGATTATTTTTTAATTGCCACATTACATAATCTATTTTTAGTCTTATTACATAATTTATCTCACTTACTATTTAGATGATCTATGTAAAATTAAAATTTATATCTTCATTTTCAGTCTTTACAAAATATTTTAATATTCACAGTAACAGAAACATTCACATAGATGATCCTACTTTAACAAATAATCTGGGTCTTTATTACTTTTTTCCAAATATAAATATACCTTTTTCTAATGTAGATGCATTTTGACAACTCTTGATACTTTATAAACCAAAAGACTAAAATGAAAACCTGAATACTTTTGAATATCAGAATTAAGCCACTTGCATTTTGAAACAACCATATGGCACATACAAGAAACATATTTAGCTCCAGAACAGACCCATGTACTGAAAGTCACAGGATGGAAAAAAATTCTTCATGCTAGAGGAACTTGGAAAGGAGCAGGACCAGCTATTCTCTATTGCAGGCAAAATGGATTTCAAGCCAAGACAGATTAGAAGAGAAAAAGAAAAAAATGGTCATGGTATTCTTGTTAAGAAACAATACAAGAGGCAGTAATAACAGTCATCAACATATATGCATTAAATACTGTAGCACAAAACTATAGAAAACAAACACTAATGATATGAAAAATCAGATAAACACTAATACAATTGTAATGGGGACCTTAACACCCGAGTCAGAAATAGACAGATCAATTACACAAAAAAATCAGCAAAGAAATATCAGAGCTGAACCAAACCATTGTAGAAATGGATTTAGTAGGTACCCACAGAGTGATCCACCCAACAACATCAGGATACACATTCTTTTCAGCAGCATTGGGACTTTCTTCAAAATAAACCAACTCCTAACTCATAGAACATGCTTAACTAAATTCAAAGGAATTGAAATTATCCCATGCATAATATCAGATCATTATGCAAAGAAATTGGAAATAAATGGCAAAAACCAGAAAACTACATAAATACATAGAAATTAAATGATACCTTCTTGAACAAATAATGGATTGGCTGGGGATTTAGCTCAGTGGTTCCACCGTTTACCTCACAAACGCAAGGTCCTGAGTTCAATCCCTGGTACCAAAAAAAACCCCAAAAAACAAAAAACAAATAATGGGTCAGTTTCTACAATTGAATGGTAATGCCAATATGACATAGAGGAACGCAATGTAAACATTCCTTTGAGGGAAGTTTATAGTAGTGAATTCCCACAGCAGAAAATCAGAGCAAGCTCAAATAAATAACCTAATGTTGAACCTTAAGCTTCTAGAAAAAGAAGAGCAAGTCAAAGCCAAACTTGTATGAGGAGGAAATTATAAAGTTCAGAGCAGAAATTAATGAAGTTAAGACTAAGAAAACAATACAAAGAATCAATGAATTGAAGAGTTGGTGTTTGAAATGTTAAATAAAATAGACAAATTCTTATCCAACCTTGTTAAAACAAGGAAAGGAAACATCTAAATCCATGCAATTAGTTATGAAAAGGGCAAAATCATAACAGAGCTTTAAGAAATTTAGAAGATTATCAGTAACTACTTTGAGAACTTCTACTCTAATAAGATGAAAATTCAGAAGAAATGGATAAATTCCTAGATGTATATGAATTACCAAAACTGAATCAAGAAAACATAAAAATTCTCAATAATCCAATATCAGTCAATGAAATTGAAGAGGTAATAAAAATAAACCAATAAAGAAAAATCCCATGTTGTGATGGCTTTATTGCTGAATTCTACAAGAAATGTAAAGGAGATATAATGGCATAACTTCTCAAATTCAGTAATGAAATTGAAAGGGAAGGAATAATCTCAAAGTCATTCCTGGAAGCAAGCATTACCCTGATGCCAAAATCAGAGAAGGACACAACCAACAAAAGAGAATGACAGCCAATTTATTTAATGAACAAAGATGCAAAAACCTTCAATAAGATACTGGCAAACAATGCAGCAAATCATCAAAAAGAGTATACACCATGACCAAGTAGAATTTGTCCCAGGATGCAAGTATATTTCAACAGATGCAAATCAATAAATGTAAAACTCACCACAATAGAAGCAAGGGCAAAAACATATGATCATTTTAGTAGGTGCAGAGAATCATTTGACAAAGTTCAACACATGTTCATGATAAAAACACTACAGAAAATTTAAACAGATAAAAGACATCTGTGAAAATCAAACATCCAACATCATACTAAATGATCAAAAAGTGAAGACTTTCACTCTAAAAGCAAGAACAAGACCAGGACACCCACTATGACCACCACTCCTGTACGTATAGCTCTGGAGAAAACCTGAGCTATTATACAAGTAAGAGAAATAAAAAGGAATATGGATAGAAAAGGAAGAAGTTAAATTACCATTATTTGCTGGTGACATGATACTCTACATTGGAAACCCCCCAAACTCCACCAAAAGACTCCTCGACTCAATAACCAAATTCATTAATGCAGTAGGATGCAAAGTCAGGACTCAAAAATCAATAGCTTTCGTGTACACAAATAAATATTTACTGAGAAAGAAATTAGGGAAACAATACCTTTTACAATAGCATCAAGAAAAAAAATGAAATACTTGGGGATCAAACTAATGAAAGAACTAAAAAGTTTTACATTGAAAACTACAGGGCCTCAGGACTGGACGGGGAGGGCGGGAGAGAGGAAGGGGAACCAGCAGTGGCGGCAGTGCGTGGGATTGCTGCTACATGCATGAAGACTCATCTGGCCCAGCCCCGACTCTGCTGACCGTGTTTCACAAAGCATCAACCTTTCTTGATGGACCCGTTCAACAAATGAAACATGAGTGTACTATTTGTAAAAGATTATTATTTCATCATAGAAAAACTTCACCCCCAAAATGAAAGTGAGGACATTTAAAGGGTTGATTTAAGTAGTGGATATTTAATGTATTCCATCAAATCATTGAACCAAAGGGTAAATATTGCATAGATTAATCCCAAACACTATTTATGACCCAGGAAGATTTTATCTTGAGAGAAAAAGAACTTTGTTTTCTGAAATGAAGAGTGAGAGACAAGAAAAGACTTAAAAGAAAATAGGTGAAGATACTAGTAAAAAGCAATGTCAATCGTTATTCTCATGAAGATAACCCAATGATGTGAAATTCTTCACAAATCCATGATTTTGCTCCTAAGACAAGACTGTTTTTTGATGGGACTCATTAAGAGAAGTAGGACCTTTTGTTCATTCAAACCAGAGTGACAGAATTTGTAATCATTGGCATGAATGGCTTAATGCAGGAAATAAGCTTTCATCTAAATCCAAAAGTGCAGTCATTTTTGTCCTGCTCTTATTTTGAAACCCCTCTTTAGAACAATTTAAAAAGCATTGACACCTATTTTTAAAGATTAAAGAGAGGCAGATGTCTGCAAATAATTCCCCTCCATCAGCCCAGAAGACTGTATTACCTGGAACAAGTCCTGCTGTGCTTCCAACTTCTTCTCATGTTCAAGTCCTAAGACAGGATTCTCTGCCCAACTCACTAATGGTGCTGCAGCACACTATCTCACACCAACTCCAAAGCTCTGTGCATACAAATTGGCCTCACATGGGGTAGTATTGCCATTGAAGCCCAGGAACTGTTTTTTTCTGCTGTCAAGGACCTTGTGTGCTCCATTGTTTATCAAAAGTTTCCGGAGTGTGCATTTTTTGTCATGTATGACAAAATTCTTCTCTTTTGCCATGACATGAACTCCAAAAATATTTTGCAGCTGATTACCTCAGCAGATGAAATACATGAAGGAGAGCTAGTAGAAGTTGTTCTGTCAGCTTTGGCCACAGTAGAAGACTTCCAGATTTGTCCACATACTCTATATGTACATTCTTACAAAGCTCCTACTTTTTGTGATTATTGTTGTGAGATGCTCAGGGGATTGGTGTGTCAGGGGCTAAAATGTGAAGGCTGTGGATTAAGTTATCATAAAAGATGTGCCTTCAAGATTCCAAATAACTGTAGTGAAGTAAGAAAGAGGTGTCTGTCAAATGTATCTCTCACAGGACCTGGCCTCTCAGTTCCTCTCCAGCCTGAATGTGTATCACTGCTCAGTGAAGTGTCACATATCCATCAAGAGCCAACAAAGAGAATTCCATCTTGGAGTGTTCACCAAATCTGGATGGAAAAGATGGCAATGTGCAGAGTAAAAGTTCCACACACGTTTGCTGTTCACTCTTATGGCCGTCCCACAGTATGTCAGTACTGCAAGTGGCTACTGAAAGGTCTTTTTTGCCATGGAATGCAATGCAAATATTGCAAATTCAATTGCCATAAACACTGTGCATCAAAAGTACCAAGATACTGCCTGGGGGAGGTTCCTTTCAATGGAGAACCTTCCAGTATGGGAACAGATACAGATATACCAATGAACATTAATAATAACGACATGAACACTGATGGTAGTGGCAGTTTAGATGACACAGAAGAGCCATCTCCTCCAGAATATAAAATGTTCTTCCTGGATCCATCTGATCTCAATGTGGAATGAGATGAAGAAGCTGTTAAAACCATGAGTCCATCAACAAGCAATAATATTTCACTAATGAGGGTTGTACAGTCTGTCAAGCATACAAAGAGGAAGTGCAGCACAATGGTGAAGGAAGGATGGATGGTCCATTACACCAGCAGAGATAATCTGAGAAAGAGGCATTACTGGAGACTTGATAGCAAATGTCTAACATTATTTCAAAATCAATCTGGATCAAAGTATAAGGAAATTCCACTTTCAGAAATTCTACAAGTTTCTTCACCACGAGATTTCACAAACATTTCACAAGGCAGTAACCCACACTATTTTGATATCATCACTGAGACTATGGGGTACTTTGTTGGTGAAAGCAATGGGGACAGCTCTCACAATTCTGTTCTTGCTGCCACTGGAGTTAGGCTTGATGTAGCACAGGGCTGGGAAAAAGCAATTCGCCAAGCCCTGATGGCAGTGACACCTCAAGCAATTGTTTGCACTTCTCCAGGACAAGGGAAAGATCACAAACATTTGTCTATTAGTATCTCCATATTTAATTGTCAGATCCAGGAGAATGTGGACATCAGTACTGTCTACCAGATCTTTTGCAGATGAGGTCCTTGGTTCAGGCCAATTTGGCATTGTGTATGGAGGAAAACATAGAAAGACTGGAAGAGATGTTGCTATTAAAGTAATTGATAAGATGAGATTCCCCACAAAGTAAGAAAGTCAACTCCGTAATGAAATGGCTATTTTATAGAATTTGCACCATCCTGGGATTGTAAACATGGAATGTATGTTTGAAACTCCAGAGCAAGTCTTTGTAGTAATGGAAAAACTACATGGAGATGTGTTGGAAATGATTCTATCTAGTGAGAAAAGTCAGCTTCCAGAACGAATTACTAAGTTTATGGTCATACAGATACTTGTTGCTTTGAGGGATCTGCATTTTAACAATATTGTGATTTAAAGCCAGAAAATGTGCTGCTTGCATCAGCAGAGCCATTTCCTCAGGTGAAGTTGTGTGACTTTGGATTTGCATGCATTATTGGTGAGAAGTCATCCCAGAGATCAGTGGTAGGAACTCTAGCATACTTAGCCCCTGAGGTTCTCAGGAGTAAAGGTTACAACAAATATGTGGTAAAGGTTATAACAGATATGTGGTCAGTGGGAGCCATGATGCTCACTGGGAAATCCATGCATACACACATAACCTGGGATACCCAAAGCACTTCATTATGGCTCCCAGTCCAGATGACATGGAAGGAACTCCTTAATTATCAGTGAACTAACTTCAGTAAGGGTTTCATTTTATGGACTAATATTTTGCTGCATAACTGTTGTTCCTTGTAGGTTGACATCTGCAAGGATGCAAAGATGCGAGGAAATATGACAAGGCATTGTTGACACTAATATTGTAGTTCATGAGTAGGTACAGGAAGGGAAACTGAGTAATAAAAACACACAAAGGAATTAAGATGAAGCTTTTTATAAATTTTTGGAGCATAAGATACAACTGATTTTGTATTTTTTCCTAATCCTTCACTTTTAAATACAGTAATGTCATTTAATTTATCTTCCCTTTCCTAATCTTACATCATTTTTTAAAAAGGCAAGCTAGCATCCAGTTATTGCATTTAGCATTAACTGTGAGGCTAACAGTATATGATCGACAAAAGTACTTTTGGATGATTTGTCTAATTGACCACCAAGACTTTTAAGTTTTTCCTAGATGCATACAAGTGGAGCACTGGACTGTTTTATGTTTGCTTTGATGTCAGTCAGGACTCTAACACAGTGATGTCTAATCTCTTTTGGAACTGCAGCTCTTAATACATTCTCTACAGCATAAGAAATTAAATTATCACCTTTTGTGAGTATGCTGTAATAGCTACTGAGGTTAAGGATGCTTGGCATTAAAAAACACAGAGAACTGTAGGAATTGTTCCAAGTTCTGAATGGTTATGAGTGCCTTCTCATAGTTCAGCTGTGCTAAACATTCATGTTCCCACTTGAACACCATCCGAATGCCACTGTACCCTGATGGGTACATATCTAAACTTCAGTTACATAATTTATTTTTACCTAGGACTGAATAATTTGAGGGCAAAAATATATATATATAAAGGAAGGCCAATGAAGGCTCAGTTCATTCTGCTGTCACTCTGTAGTTAAGTGTTATCTTTTTTTTTTTCCCTTAGCCTATTGGAGGGCTTTACAATATCTGGAATGTTTTTAAATTATTTAATGTTAAGCAATCTGGGGGAGTGGATTAGAGGTAGACATGAAACATCTTATAAAATTTGAACTATATTATCAATATACCAAACTAAACAATGATTAAGAACTTTTTACATATCAGCTCCACCATTGAACTATTTTAAAAATATTTACTAATACAGATTGAATATCCCTTTTATGAAATGCTTGGGACCAGATGTGGTTCAGAATTCAGTGTTTTTTAGACTTTGGAATATTTACATATATCTGTAATTCTGAAATATTCTAAAATCCAAAACTTTTTTTGAAAGTGGTGGTGCTTTCAGATTTTCCCATTAGGGATCCTCAATCTGTTTTCCCCGGAGAAAATTTAAGATCTAGGACCATCCACTTACAAAAAATATAGTGACCTTTTGTTTGTTTATTCCTTAGTAACCAGTATGAACCTGTTTGTTTTCGTTTTTTCCTACTCCACTCTAAGCAAAAGAAAAAATTTAGAGACAGAAAATCTGGATTTAAGTATTTCATTTCCACTGTTTATTAGCTCTGTTGGCCTGAGCAGATGTGAATCTTTAGTCTCTCAGTCTATGAAATGAAGATCATAATTCTTGCCTCCACTTTCCTCAAAGTGTGGTTATACAGATGAGGTATATATGAATATATTTAATAATAGTATTTAATAATAGTAAAAGTATAAAAGTGTTCATTTGTCCATTGAATTTGGGAGAGCAAAAGAAAAGTATGTTCTTATATGTGAACAGACTAAGAGGCCTTCAGAGATCTTTGAAGCTATTCATCTAGGACTAAAAATATCCCTAGGAGAATAATATATTACACAATGCCTCTTTGTTCTAAGTTCTTTAATATGTTTTAATTTATCCTCACCCTAGTCACATTGGAAGTACATTATGAATCTTAGAGATGAGGAAATGAGGCACAGAAGATTAGTTGCCAAAGTTCACAGTTAGTATGAATCCTCATGGCCATTATGCTACATTATATAACTATAGCTCTAGGAGACATTGCACATATTTCAATTTGACTTCACACAGCAGTTGCAAAGATTTTACCAAATTTATTTTGAGAATCCTTTTTATAAATGGATTTTCCCTGTGATAGACAATGACTTCTCCAAATTTCTTCAAAGTCTTTATCAACATGCACAAAAATGGAATAATTTTGAATCACTAGAAAACCTATTGTAGTTTTACTGCATATGGTGAAAATTAACTGGAATTATGTTCATTTGCTAAATTTACATAATCAAACTTTACAATCCATGAAATTAATTGCACTCTTTTTGTTGAATGCCTAAGAAATTTTTTTTTTTAATTTTGTAAAGGCACTGTCAGATAATTTGGAGTTGAGTAATTACGCCAGATAACAAAATGTGTTGAAGTCAAATTATGTTTGTATAAGAAATAATTGTTTGCTAGAAACATTTGATAATGTACAAAGTCATCTATAATGACACTGTTCAGTATATTTATATTTTTTGTTGCATGCCACATTTTGTAAATATTCTCAAAAATCTTGATAATAAAATGTATTTCTGTATCATCAAAAAAAAGAAAACTACAGTACTCTCAAAAAGATCAAAGAGGATATCCAAAAATGGAAAGATATCCCCTATTCTTTGGTAGACAAAATTTACATTGGGCCAGGGATTTAGCTCAGTGGTTTCAACACCTGCTGTGCAAGCGCAAGGACCCGAGTTCAGTCCCTGGTACCAAAAAAAACAACTTACATTGTGAAAATTATAATACTTCCAAAACTATTATGCAGATTTAATGCTATCTCAATTAAAATACAAATAGCATACCTCCCAGAACTAGAGAAAACAATTTGAAAACTCATATGGAACCAGAAGAGACCTAGAATAAAAAAAGCAGTTCTAGGCAACAAGGGGAAGGTGATGGTGGGGAACATCAAAATTCCTGATATGAAGTTATAATACAAAGCTATGGTGATAAAAACAGCATGGTATTGGCAAAAAAAAAAAAAAAAGAATCAAGGATCAGTGCAACAAAATAGAAAATGCAGAAACAACTCTAAGCTCACTGAGCTAACTGATCTCTGATTAGGTCAAAACTCCTTCACAAGAAGAAAGATAACCTCTTTAATAAGTGGTGCTGGGCTAACCAGCTTTCCACATGTCAAAATTTAAACCTAGACCTGTATCTCTTACAAAGCACTAAACTAAAATTGAAATGAATCAAAGATTTAAATATTCAAACAGAAATAATCTGTTGGAAGATAGAATATGTAAAATTCTTGAAGACATAGTTGTAGGCACTTTATGAACAAAATTCTGATCACACAAGAAATATTATAAAGAATCAACAACTGGGATCAAATAAGATTAAGATACTTTCACAGAGTAAAAGAAACCACCAACAGAGTGAAGGCACAATCCACAAAATGGGAAAAAAAAAAAAAAACTTTACCAGCTACTCCTCAGACTAAGGACTAATATCTAGAATATATAAAGTACTCAAAAAAATCAAAACCCCAAATTTAAAGACCCAATCCATAAATAGTCATCTGAAATGAATAGATACTTCTCAGATGAAGTACAAACAGCAAATAAATACATGAAAAAATCCTCAATATCACTGGTCTTTTGAGAAATGCATATTAAATCAACACTGATATTCCATCTCACTTCAGAAAGAATGACCATCATCAAGAAATCAACCAACAATAAATACTGGTTGGGGGAAAAAGGAACTCTTCTCAAATGTTGGTGGGAGTGTACCTTGGTAAAACCACTATGGAAATCTGTATAGAGATTTCTCAAAAATTAAAAGTAGAGGTTCCATTTGACCCAGCTATTCCCCTTCTAGGTATCTTCTCAAAAGAGTTAAAAGCATCATACCATAGTGATATGTGCATGCTCATGTTTATAGAATAACAATTTATAATAGCTAAACCTTGGAAATAGCCCATATGCCCAACAATGGATGAATGAATAAAGAAAATGTTGCTTTTATATGCCATGGAGTACTACTCTGCCAGAAAGAAGGATAAACGAGATATTTTAGGTAAATGGATGTACCTCAAGACCACAATTTTAAGTGAAATAAATTGGACACACAAATTTAAATATTGCATTCTTTGTCTTGTGTGAGAAACACAAAATAAAGAACAAAATTGAGGGTAAATATTGGGAAATAGGAAATGTGTTTACATGAGAAGGGAATAAGGGAGGGGAGAAAGGGAAAAGTGATTTAAAAAAGAGGATGGAAGGGAAAAATGGAAAAAGAGCTTTTGTAAGTGCAAAGGGGAAAAAGGATTGAAGGGAGGGAAGGGGAATAGGAAAAAAAAGAATTAAGACATACATTATTATATACAGATGCAAATTCCCTATGACAAATGTGATCACTATGTATGGCAAGCATGTACCAATAAAAAAAAAACAAACTATGTAATAAAAATTTAGGGAAATAGTAAATAGTTTATACTATAATGAGGCAAGAATCCATGAAGTATTATCTATATTAAACATGAGTAATTATTTAAAAGTATAACAATAGAAATATTTAAATCTTTGAATACATCTAAAATAGAAAAATGAAATTGTGAAATTTAAAATAAGCTATCAAGAAACATGTTATATACTTGAGGTTATATTAGCAGGTTAGATAGGAGATATAAGCATAGTTATACTAATAATTACATTAAATTTAAATGTAATATGTAATTCCATAAAAATCCAGTATGTTTAAATTGCATAAGATAAATGTATACTGCTTGTAAGAGATATGCTCTAAGTATAATATCATGAAAAATTTAAAGGGTGCAAAATATTACTATGTAGAAATATTGGCACAATATATTGATAAAAGATATTACTTGCTTTGGGGAAGATATATTTGCATAGTAATATGGTAAAAATATCAAATTTGTAAATCTCCATCAAGGAAATTATAAAGCCTCAAGATATAAAAATTTTAAAAAGATAAGTCTGAACAGGAAAACAGTAAAAGCCAGAATCATAGGAGAACATTTTAACGTAAATTTCTTGAGCTACATTTCTTTGTAAAGAAAACCAAGTAGTGGTTTAGATTAGAATATGTCTCAAACATGAAGTAATTTAGTATCTCAATCCTGCCCTAAGACAAAATACCCAACACCCACAATTTAAAAGAGGGAAGGTTTTATTTTGACTCACAGGTTCAGTACATAGTTGGCTCACACCAAGGGAAAAACAGGATGGCAGAGGATCATGGCAGAGAAAATAATTGTTCAACCTTTGGTAGCTGGAAGGCAGAGAGAGAAGGGAGGAGACTGGAACAACAATATCCCTTTCCAGATCATGATCCCAGTGACTCTCCTCCATCCAGGCCCTACTTGTTAGTATGAATTCATCAATGAATAAATCTACTGATGAATATAGCACCCCCATGACCAATCACCTTCTAAACACATGAGACATTTGTGGCATAATTAGATATAGAACAAAATTGATACGTGGGCTTACTGTATCCAATAATGGCATAAATTATTTTCCTTTATTTATGTTTATTATAAGGAAAATGAACTATATCCTAAAAAGTGCAAAAATATAATTTTTGAGAGCCAGTAAAAATGGAGAATGTGTTGTTCAGTCTCAATGGAGTTAAGCAAAAACCTGATAAAACAAATTTGGCCAACAGATTAAGAACACATCTCAATATTAATTAGAAATAATTTATTTTAAATGATAATCAATAAACGATATATGAGACCAAGAAGATAAAGAAAAATTCATAAATGTTTACTGTTACTGACATGAACTTCTCAGTTTATAATTAAATATTGATAAAATTGTTTAAAATGAGAAGAAAGATAAGTTTAATGTTCATTACATACAAAAATTTTCTTTAGGTAAAGACTATAAATATATATTGCAAAATTTATTTTATCTCCTGCAATATTTTGCTAATGCATGCAATGCTACAAATATTAATGTTTATTTACACTACAATCTAATTTTTAAAATAATAAAATACTTCAATGACTCCATAGATTTTAGATATTAGAGTTTATATGGCAATTCAGGATAATAATCAAGTGTACATATTTCTCATCAAAGTTAAAATATTTGGGGGAAATTGGAGCATTACTTTTACTGGCCCTTTACGAGAAAGTATTTTTTCATACAGTTATATAACTGTGTTGAAGAATATACAACAATTCTTATCATTTAAATGATCACTGAGATAATAACAATTTTCTAAGTATTTACAAATAAAGTTAATGCATTTTACCATGAAAATTTCAGAGTAATTTTTTAAAAAAATCATTAATTTGACCTCCATTTTATGGAATATACATAAGTTACAAAGGAAAATCACAGTAGTAAAGAAATCTAATTATATCAAGTACCCATGTTAGAGTATGGTCTTTAATTCAATCTCCCTTATTCTTTATTCTTACTAACACTGATAGAATTATTTCCAGAGGTAAAAAGACCATTCTTTTACCCCTAGAGAACAGAAATCCTTTGGTGCCAGTATCACCCATCCGTTATTGTGTATCTTTAGTTAGACAGCAGCAGTGTTAAGATAAGCATGCTGTCTTTATGAATAACTTTTTAATTGTCTAAGAAGATTCAGTAAGTCTGACATTAGAAAATATAATTTGAATCTTTTAAAATTTTCTTCTGCAGTAAGGAGAAAATGATGGCCTCTGCTTATGACTCAGCCATCTGTATCTGGTTCATTTCATCACAAAATTCAAATCCTTGAATATTTCACTGATAATTTACATCAATATATCTTGATGAAATTAAGTAGAAAAGTATAATTCATTCTGGTTGATTTTATGTAATTAAATAATGTCAAACACAATACTTCTTTTGAATATAATGGACTGAGTAAACAAATAAAACTGAAATAAAAAGCCGTGATAATGTATTACCCAGAGTTCATTGAAACTCAGTACACTAAAAACTTGTCACTAAGTTAAAGTGAGGAGTCCGGGAGAACTTTGAACTATTCAGGGTTTACTTTTCTTTGTCAACTATGTCATACATTCATCTAATGACTTGGACTAATGTTGTATCTTAAGGAATAAACACAATTTGAATAATAGATAGCAGTTCAAATATAATCCAGAAGGGATTCCAACATTTGCCATTACTTCTGTCCTTTTATACCTCAACTTCCCACTGTTACAGCCCAGCTGCAGCCCAGCTCTACCTTATTAAAATTCACATGATTGTGGCCTCAATGTGCATCCATAATGTGAAATAGGAAGAAAAGGTCTAAAGTGGAAGGGGAAGTGAGAGGGGTAAGGGAAAGGAAAGAAGGGAAAAGAATAAATATGAATCAAAGTCTTTGTAAATAGGGAGGGGTGGAGGGATTGAAGGTTGAAGGGTGGGGGAATGGGGAAAAAATAAAAGCCAAGATATATCATGTAAAGGTACAAATTTCCAATGATGAATGTCATCATATTGTGTACCTAAAAGGTACCAATAAACCTAAAGAATAAAAAAAATTTCACATAAAATAAAATTTACTAGACACTCTCCAAAAACAATAGATTTTGTTATTTAATAACAGTTATATAAATGGAAAGCAAAAATTACTTTCAAGTTCTTTTTGACTGGTATTAGTAATGTTTAACAGAGAATAAAAAATTACTTTGAAAAGTCAATATTCTAGAGAAAATGATATGCACTGTACATCAAGGGAGATGTTTAAAATACCTAGCTGTGATAATTTTGTCAATATACAAAGTAATTAGCTATAACTGTAAATTGAAGCATCTAATTTAGTACTGCTAACGATATTTATAATTCTTTTCCAACTCATGGATTGTCAAATACTTCATAAAATTACTACTGTACTTCTAATTTTCTGCTGACTGGAAAATTATACTACATCCATTAGAGAAAGATGAAAGAAACAGTTGGGATTTAAATTTCATTTTAAAGACTATGAAATAAAACACATGTCCTGGCTAAATAAAATTCTAGTTACTTATAAAAATATTAAAGATATCTGAGTTCAGAGATTTTCTACATTATAATATTTAATCCAAATTAATTTGCAATGATACATTATGAGCCACTTAGACATAGTGAGCCAAAGTCTTAAGTCTAGGATATATATCTTCAAATGCTAGATTCAGAGGGGATTCAAACTGGTTTTGCTTGTAATTCTAAGCTAGATAAATTAAATATATCTGAACATAGGACCAAACTCTTCTTTGAGTGCAAGGACACAGGAAGCCCTTATATCTATCTGGCAGAGAAAAATCTATTTTATTTTCAGCCAAATGCACTTTCATCTAGAAATTAAATTTCACATGAACAAACAAGAACTTTTCAAAGTTCCTTGAAGTAATCACCAGCTACTAAAAGAAATCTTTCCCTGGACACTGGTCCCTCTGTAACTTGAATCTTTCTTTTCTTTTCAGGTAATTCTGCACACCAAAGACTGTTCCTTAAATTCCTATATTTACAAACAAATCTTTATGAACTAGTGCTACATTATGTCATGGTTTAATATGTACTATGCTAACTCTCCTCTGCCCTGCTATATTTCATCAACATCTTTGGAGTCATTTCTTGCAGACAAGTCTCAGTTCATCTGTTTTGTGCTGCCATTACAAATTCAAATCAAGCAGGAACTTTTTCCATGATTGCCTGAAATTTTCTCACCCTGTCATCTGTCAGCCTATCTTTCTTACAATTATTTTGTAGAAAATAAATTTAATAAGGCCTAATGCTTTGTATTTGCACCATGATAGTACTGGGCTATAGTCAGCAATTTGATTTTTTCTAGAAGAGGCTAAAGGTTTAGGGGAGACTCCATTCTATTGATCCTGCCAAAAAGTATTATAAGCAAGCATGTTATTGTGGTGGTGGTGGTGGTGGTGGTGGTAGTGGTTTGTGTGTGTGCATGTGTGTATTAAAATTTTGTTTTGCTTTGTGTTCCTGGGGATGGAACTCAGGAACTCATGTGTGCTAGGCAAGTGAAATATCACCAAGTTACACCCTCAGTTCTCTTACTAGAATTTATGCTGCAAACATTATTCTAAATTTCAGGCACAAGCTGCTGGGAAAATATTGTTGTTCATTCATAATGTTTATTAAATGGTTCATGATAACAGCTTCAAATTTTATGAAACATTGGATATATGCAACATCATAGCAATATTATATACTAGTTATAACAACAATTCAAAAGAGAAAAGACAATTTCATATAACTTCCCCTCAATAAAATTTTTCCTCAATTGCCTTTCCGGAATTGGAAGCTTAAATATGCACATTTATTATTGTATTCTTGTAAGTTACTCTTTAAATTGCATTCTTCTTAAATAAGAAAGCCTATCTGAAATCCTATGAAGCTAAAATAAAATACTGAACACTTAAAGCATAAATAATGAAAGCTACTTGTAGAAAATTAAGATGAGGGAAATATCTGTCTTTTCTTCTTGTGATTTTTAAAATTTGTTTTGTTTTTAGTTGCTTGAGAAAATTTTTTTAGTTATAATAGTGTTTGTTATCTTAATGGAAGCATAGAAAAATATTCTTCAATTTTATAAAACTTACTTTATAAAATTTCAAACAGATTTAGTTTTGTATTTCATGTGTCCATTATTCAGTCAATTAAAATAGTTGGAATGCATTATGTGCCACAGTTTGTGTAGATAGTTATGAGTACAATTGAGCAAAATTAAATCATTATGCAGACTCCATTCCATTCTGATGGATGAGGGCAGAAAAATAATTAAATAAAATGTATTTCAATAGATGGTAAGTATCAGAAAGAGAAATGTAGCAAGTTAAAGGAGGAGGAGGTGTGATTTACAGTGTTGGCTGTAGAGTAGGCATTTCCATCACAAAAGACAAAGCCAAAAGTCTTTTACTTGTTCTTGTGAATAGGAAGATGGCTAGCATGATTGAAGTGAGGATGGAGAAAATGATGAGGCAGTGCCAAAGGGATCTATCAGAAAGGCTGGTAATGTGTATGAATGCCAATTGAGATAAATGGATTGATATCTAGTGTTCTACTTTACTGTGACAGAACACACATTCTTCTCAGCAGCACACATTTCTCCAATAGACCACATATTAGTCCATAAAATCATTTTAAGTAAATACAAAAGAATCAAAATCACCCCATATATACTATCACACCATTTTGCTTTAAACTAGAAGTCAGTCATAAAGAAACCACAGAAAAATTTAGAAACTGCAAACTTAATAAATGTGCTACCAAAGCAAGAGCGCACCTGGAAACTTAATAAGACACTCTTGACTACACAATGGGTCAACAGATGAAATTAAGGAAGAAATCAATTTTTAGAATCAATGCTCATACTAGGAAACATAGAAAGCTCTAATAAATACCTGATGATGAACCCTCCAGGTACTTGAAAAACAACAATCCAAAGCCAAATCTAGTTTAAGGAGGAAGCTAAAGATGAGAGCAAAAATGAAAAATTGAGACAAAATACAAATAATTAACAAATTGAAAAGATGGTTCTTTGAAAGAATAAAAAAAAAAGATAAAACCTTAGCCAATTCTACAAAAAAGACAGAAAAGACTCATATTGATGCAATTAGAAATGTAAAAGGCATAATCACAATAGATAATATCAAACTCTAGATGATAGTAATTACTATGAAAATTGTGTTCCAATAATTATGAAGAAATAGACAGGTTACTAGACTTATACAAATTCCCAAAACCAAACCAAGAAGATGCAAAAGTTCTGAACGATCCAATAACAAACAATGAAACTGAGGCAATAACAAAAACCTGCCAAATAAGAAAAGCCCAGGACCTGATAGATTCATTGTTGAATTCTACAAGACCATTAAAGAGAGATAACCAATAGTCATCAAAATCTTCAATGAAATTGTAAAGGAAATAATGCTTCCAAACTCATTTCTGGAAGCCAGCTTCACTTTGACTCCAAAACAAGGACCTTAAATACCACTGCTACTATAATAATAAATGAGGGGATCTAGAAATGAGGGAGGGTGGGAAGGAGATGGCATAAAAATGAATCAAGTTATATTAAGTAACTTTACCTATTTCCTAACATGAATGAAAATAACACATATTGTAAACAGCAAATAACAACATAAAAAAATAAATTTAATGCATGACTCAGGAAATGATGACCTAATTGTAATCACTACATTGATATAATGGGCCTTAACCTTACAGCAAGTCACTGGTTAGAACAGGGAAAACAAACTTGCATTATAATTGCCAGTGTTAGAAATAGCAATGCGAATCCTTGTCCTTCTATTGATTACTTGTGTGACTTTAGATATGTTACCTCAATTAACTGAAAATTTTACTTCTTAACATTTTGTGTTATGTGTATACCTGTCTTACGGAGTAGCAATGTGGATTAAATAAAATGTAGGAAGTAACTACTTGAATCATGTCATAGCTATTCAGTAAAAACCATTTATTTCTCCAGTTGACTTTATTTGCTCAATTTGCATACCTCCAGTTTACTTTCTTTGCAAGCCTCTTGGGTCCCCCTTTATTTTTCCTGCCTATAACAACTCACATTTAACTAAACATAAAAAATCAGAAATAAAGTAGCTAAGAATGTGTTTTCATCAACATAGCACAACTAAACATCCAAGAAAGTCTCAAATTTTGTTTTTAATTTTTTTCAGATCTGTACTCATGGTTCTCAATGAACAAAGCCAGACTCTGAGGAATGTCCAGAAGAAAAAAAAAAAAAAAAAACACACAAAACAAACCATAATTTTTTCTTTTGTGCTCCCTACACTCAATATTTCAAATGATTTATAAAAGTGTAAAATAGAACCTGTAGTGAATAAGAATGCTCACATGTGTGAATGGTGGCATGCAGTTCAAAATAGTTAGATCCATGGTCCAACCCAAAAGGTTCCATGGTCCTCCAAGACTGCACCTGTCAGAATGCTTAGCAGGGCTATCCCATCTGTTGTCTTTACCCAGATCTGTACCTAGCCGGATGACTTTCATTTAAAAGAGAGTAAATATATTATGAAAATTTGTTATTTGCAATATTTATTACCAGTAAAAAATTCAACTTTGAATTTCCTAAGAGTCAATTTCAGAATTTCTTTACTTTTTAAAAAATTAAAATATTTTTTTCTTTATTTTCAGAAAAATATACATACATACAGAAAGAGAGGCTCTCAGTACAGGTTTGAGAGTCTGTCTCTAATGAGACAGAAGGACAAACACTGTCAGAACTAATAATTCTCTGTGGAAGGTTTTTAAATGGGAATGACATGATAGCTCAGACTCAAAAAGGAGAGTATTTTTCTACTTGTTTTTACAAAACTTTCTTTTGCATAAATTCTCCCTAACCCATCTTTTACTAGGGAAGCAGGTGCAATTTTCTTGTTAGCTTTAAGAAGAGAATGTTTTTCAACCATACTCATTGTAACTTTCTACAATGATGGTAAGAAAAATAATAACAACAAAATCAGGAAAGAGCCAATGTTATTCCCGTGTTTTCATTTTTTAAATTTTGAATAAAATGGAGGGACACTAATACTGTATCTCTCTAAAAATAAAACAGGCTAAATATTGTAGTTGCTTAAGCAAGGAGATTTTACAAATTTAAAGAAAACTGAAATTACACAAGAAACCCTTCTGATTTTTTCTGGCAAAGAGCCCCACAATAATGAGAAAGTAATCAAATAAAGAAAATAGCAGCACAGTTATAATAGCTAAAGTTTGGAAACAGCCCAAGGGCCTATCAGCTGGAAACTGGATAAAGAAAATGTGTTCTTTCTTTTTTAGAAAATGGAGTACTACTCGGCCATAAAGAATGACAAACTAGAGACATTTATAGCTAAATGGATGCATATTGAGGCCATACTCTTAAGTAAAATAAATAGGTGTAAATACCGAATAGTTTCTCTAGTGTGAGAAGCTGAAAGTGTAAATAGGGACTAAAATGATTAAAATGAATAATTGATAATTTGAAATAGAAAGAAAAGGTCTAAAGGGGTAGGGAAAGTGGGAGGGGAAGGGGAAAGGAAAGAAGGGAAAGGAAAAATTATATGAAAAGGAAAAACTGGAAACAAAGTTTTTGTGTATAGGGTAGGGTGGAGAGGTGAAGGGAGGACAAAGAATGGGGAAAAAAGAACCAAGATACATCATGTACAGGTACAAGTACCCAGTGATAAGTGTAAATGTATTGTATACCTAAAATGTACCAATAAAAGAATTTAAGGAAAAAAGGAAAATAATAATTAAAGCAGTGGTATTTATTACCTAACTGGGTTAAAACTGGGTGAAGATTATCAAAGGGAGCCAGAGGGATTTGTCCTGCAAATTTCAAATACCGAAAAGACAAGATGAATAAGAAATTACATGTCCCATAGACTTCGAGGATCGAACTTGGGTCTTGAGCTTGCGCAGCACACGGTGAAACCGCTGAGCTAAATTCCCGGCCCTGACCCATAAACTCCTTTATAAAATTCATATATTTATTGGTACATTTTAGGTATAAAATACATTTACACTTATCTTTGGGTGCTTGTACCTGAACATGATGTATCATGGTTCTTATTTTTTTTCCCCATTACCTGTGCTCCCTTCACCCCCTCCACCCTTCCCTATTTACACAGACTTTGATTCCTTTTTTTTCTTTTTCTTTCTCATAATTTTTCCTTTCCCTCCTTTCCTTTCCCATTCCCCTCCCAATACCCCCACAGCCTTGGAACTTTTCCTACTTCAAATTATCAATTATTCATTTTAATCATTTTCATCCTTATCTACATTTTCAGTTTCTCACACTAGAGAAGTTATTTGGTATTTACACATGTGTGTCCTATTTATTTCACTTAAGAGTATGGCCTCAATATGCATCCATTTAGCTATAAATGTCTCTAGTTTGTCATTCTTTGTGGCAGAGTAGTACTCCAGTTTATTTTATCCAGCTTCGAGTCGATGGGCACTTGGGCTGTTTCCAGGCTTTAGCTATTACAAACTGTGCCGCTATAAACATAGGTGCACATATATTGCTGTGGTATGATTCTTTTAATGCTTTGGGGAAGATTCCCAGTAGGGGAATAGCTGGGTCAAATGGGACCCATACTCCTAGTTCTTTGAGATATCTCCACAATGATTTCCACAGTAGTTGCACCAGCCTACATTTCCACAAACAATGGAGAAGTGTTCCTTTCTCTCCACACCCCTGCCAGCATTTGTGATTGGTTGATTTCATGAAAGCAGCCATTCTTTCTGGGATGAGGTGGAATCTCCGTATTGTTTTCATCTGCATCTCTCGAATGACCAGGGATGTTGAACATTTTTTCATATATTTATTTGCTGTTCGTATTCTTTGTCTCAGAAATGTCTGTTCATTTTGGATGCCCACTTTTGAATTGGGTCTTTAAATTTGAGTGTTCTGATTTTTTTCAATTCTTTATGTGTTCTCGATAGTAGACCTTTGTCTGAGGTACAGCTGCTAAAGATTTCTTCCCACATTGTAGGTCGTCTTTTAGCTCTGTTGGTACTTTCTCCTGCAGTGCAGAAGCTTTTTAATAAGATGAGATCCGAGTTGTTGATTCTTTGTGCTAGCTCCCGTGCTACTGAAGATTTGTTCATAAAGTCTTTTCCTATGCCAATGTCTTCAAGAGTTCTACCTAACTTATATTCCAGCAAGCTAAATGTTTCGGTCTTAACATTTAGATCTTCAATCCACTTCAGTCTTAGTTTAGTGTGCAGTGATAGGTATGGGTCTAGTTTTAATCTTTGGCAGGTTGAAATCCAGTTTTTCCCACACCGTTTATTAAATAGGCTATCTTTCCTCCAATGAGAGTGGTTGGCTCCTTTGTCAAAGATGAGGTGGCTGAGTATATCTGGAGTTGTTCCTACATCCTCTAATCTATTCCACTGATGCTCGGGTCTATTTCTTTGCCAGTACCATATTGTTTTTATCACAGTAGCTTTGTAGCATAGTTTCAGGTTGGGAATTGTGAGATCCCCATCCATGTCTCTGTTGCCTAGAATTGCTTTTGCTATTCTAGGTCTCTTCTGCTTCCAAATGAATTTTTGGATTATTTTCTCTAGTTCTGTGAAGTATATTGTTGGAATTTCAATTGGCATTGCATTAAATCTATATAATAGTTTTGGAAGTATGGCCATTTTCACTATATTGGTTCTTTCTACCCAGGAATAAGGGATATATTTCCATTTTCTTATATCCTCTTCAATCTCCTTCTTCAGAATGCTGTAGTTTTCAGTGTAGATGTCTTTTGCTTCCTTTGTTAGGTTGATTCCTAGATATTTCAGTTTTTATATGCTCTTGTAAAAGGAATTATTTGCTGAATTTCTCTCTCAATGTGTCTGCTATTTTTGTATAAGAAGGTTATTGCTTTTTGAGTGTTGACCTTCTATCTAGCTACTCTACTGAATCTATCAATTAGATCTAGAAGACTTTTGACTGAATTTTTTGGATCTTCTATGTAAATTATTATATCATCAGCAAATAATGACAGTGTAACTTCTTCCTTTCCTATCTTTATTCCTTTTATTTCTTTCTCTTTTCTAATTGCCATGGCTAATGTTTCCAGAACAATATTGAACAGGAGTGGTGACAGTGGGCATCCTTGTCTTGTTCCTGATTTTAGCATGAAAGTTTTCAGTTTTGACCATTTAGTATGATGATGGCTGTTGGTTTTTCATAGATAGCCTCAATCAGGTTGAGAAAAGACTTTATGAATGAAACCTCAGTAGCACAGGAACTAGCAGAAAGAATCAACAACTGGGATTTCTTCTTATTGAAAAGCTTCTGCACTGCAAGAGAAACCACCAACAGAGCTAACAGACAACCTACAATGTGGGAAAAAATATTTAACAGCTGTAACTCAGACAAAGGTCTACTATCTAGACTATATAAAGAATTGAAAAAAAACCAGACCCCCCAAATTCAAAGACCCAATTCAAAAATGGGCATGTGGAATGAACAGACATTTCTCAAAGAAGTAAAAGCAGAAAATAAACATATGAAAAAATGTTCAACATCACTGGTCATTTGAGAGATGCAGATGAAAACAATATGGAGATTCCACCTCATCCCAGAAAGAATGGCTGCTATCAAGAAATCAACCAATCACAAATGCTGGCAGGGGTGTGGAGAGAAAGGAACCCTTCTCCATTGTTGATGGGAGTGCAGACTGGTGCAACTACTATGGAAATCATTGTGGAGGTACCTCAAAGAACTAGGGCTGGAGCTCCCATTTGACCTCGCTATTTCCATGCTGGGTATTTTCCCAAAAGAATTAAAAGAATCACACCACAGAGATATATGTGTACCAATGTTTATTGTGGCACAGTTTGTAATAGCTAAAGCTTGGAAACAGCCCAAGTGCCCATTGACTGGAAACTGGATAAAGAAGGTGTGGTTTTTCATAAAATGGAATACTACTCAGCCTTAAAAATGAGAAACTAGAGTCATTTATAGCTAAATGGATGCATATTGAGGCCATACTCTTAAGTGAAATAAATAAGACACACATGTGTAAATAACAGTTTCTCTACTGTGAGAAACTGAGAGTGTAAATAAAAACTAAAAGGATTAATGGCTAATAAATGATACTTTGAAATTGGAAAAGGTCCAAAGGGGTAGGGGTGGTGGGAGGGGAATGGGAAAGGAAAGAATGGAAAGGAAAAATTATGAGAAAAGAAAAAAAATGGAAATTAAGCATCTAAATAGGGAAGAGTTTAGGGGTGAAGTGCTCACAGGTAATGGGAAAAAATAAGAACCAAGATACATCATGTACAGGTACAAGCACCCAAAGATAAATGTAAATGTATTGTATACCTAAAATGTATCAATAAAAGAATTTTTTTAAAAGGCCTTCTATTGCAATTTTCTGTAGTGTTTTTTATCATGAATGGGTGTTGGATTTTGTCAAATGCTTTTTCTGCATCTATTGAGATGATCATATGGTTTTTGTCCTTGACTCTGTTAATATAGTTTATTACATTTATTGATTTATGGATGTTGAACCATCCTTTCATCCCTGGGATAAATCCACCTTGGTCAGGGTGTATGATCTTCTTGATGACACTCTGTATTCTGTTTGCCAGTATCTTGTTGAGGATTTTTACATCTATGTTCATTAGGGTGATTAGTCTGTAGTTCTCTCTTTTTTTTTTTTTTTGTACGGGGGATCGAACTTGGGTCTTTGCGCTTGCACAGCAGGCGGCGAAACCACTGAGCTAAATCCCTGGCCCTGTAGTTCTCTTTTTGGGTTGGGTCTTTCCCTGGTTTTGGGATCAAAGTAGCACTTGCTTCCAGGAATGAATTTGGAAGCCTTGCTTCCCTTTCAATTTCCTTGATGACTTTAAAGAGTAATGATGATAGTTCTTTAAATGTCTTGCATAATTCAGCAATGAAACCATCCAGACCTGGGCTTTTGTTTGTTGGTAAGTTTTTTATTACATTTTCAATTTCTTTCTTTCTTTTTTCTTTTTTTTTTTTTGGTACCAGGGATCATATTTGGGTCCTTGCGCTTGTGCAGCAGGCAGTGAAACCACTGAACTAAATCCCCAGCCCAAAACAATTTTTTTTTTTTTTTTTTTGGTACCACTTATGGAACTCTGGTCCTTGTGCTTGTGCACCAGGCAGCAAAACCACTGAGCTAAATCTCCGGCTACATTTTCAATTTCACTCATTGTTATTAGGGTGTTTAGAATTTCTATACCTTCTTTGTTTAAGTTTGGGACTTCGTATGTATCTAGGAATCTGTCCATTTCTTCTATGTTTTCCATTTTATTACAGTACAGGTTCTCAAAGTAGGTATTGATGATCCTCTGGATTTCTGCTGGATCTGTTGTGGCTTCCCCTTTTTCATTCTTAATTGCATGGATTTGAGCCTTTTCTTTCCCTTTTTTTTTTTTGATAAGGTTGGCTAAAGGTTTATCAATTTTATTTATTCTTTCAAAAAACCAACTCTTTGATTCATTGATTTTTTTGTATTGTTCTCTTAGTGTCCATTGCATTGATTTCTGCTCAGATCTTTATAATTTCCTTTCTTGTACGAGCTTTGGGTTTGTTACACTCTTCTTTTTCTAGGAGCTTGAGGTTCTGCATTAGGTTATTTAACTGAGTTCTCTCTGAGGTCCTAATATGGGCATTTACTGCTATGAATTTGTCTCATAGAACTGCTTTCATTGTGTCCCACAGATTTCTGTATTTTGTACTGGCATTATCATTTACTTGTAGAAATTGTCTAATTTCTTCTTTAATTTCCTCTGTCACCCATGGTTTTTTTCAGGAGGGTGTTGTTCAATTTCCATGTGTTTGTGGGAGTTTTGTGATTTCTTATGTTATTGATCTCCAATTGTATTTCACTATGGTCTGATAATATACAGGGGATAACTTCAATTTTTTGCATTTACTCAGATATGTTCTGTGAGCTAGCATGTGATCTATTTTGGAGAACGACCTTTGTACACCTGAAAAGAATGTGTATTCTGATTTTGTGTGGTGCAACACTCTATAAACATCTATTAAGTACATTTGTTCAATAGCTTTGTTCAGTTCTAGAATTTCATTGTTAATTTTTTTTTCTAGTTGATCTATTTGTGATAGAGGGGTGTTGAGGTCCCCCGCTGCAATGGTATTAGTGCTTATTTGGTTTTTCATGTCCATTAATATTTGTTTTGTATAGTTGGGGACATTCGTATTTGGTGCATATATATTTAGGATTGTCATATCTTCCTCTTGGATTGTTCCCTTCACAAGGATGTAGTGACCATCTTTGTCTCTCTCAATTAGTTTTGGTTTGAAATCTACTTTGTCTGCAAATAGAATTGCTACCCCTACTTTTTTCTGGGTTCCTGTCGCATAGAGAACTGTTTTCCATCCTTTTACTTTCAGTCTATGGATTTCCTTTTGAGTTAGGTGTGTTTCTTGTATAAAGCATATTGCTGGGTTTTGCTTCTTAATCCATTCTGTCAATCTATTTCTTTTGATTGGTGAGTTGAGGCCATTAACATTGATAGTTATAATTGAGAGATATTGACTCATCCTTGTCATGATGTTTTACTGTTGTTGGCTCTTTTATTTCTTATTTACCCCCCTTTTGCTTTAGTGTCTTGCCTTGCATGGTGCCTTCTCTCTGTTGGGCCTTATGGAGTTGTGACATTCATTGCCTTTTTCTAGGATATTGCTTAAAATTGTTTGGAGTGCTGGTTTGGTGTTCATGAAATTTCTCAGTTGTTCTTTGTCATGAAAGTATCTAATTTCCCCATGGATTTTGAAAGATAATTTTGCAGGATACAACAGTCTAGGTTGTAAGTTATTTTCTTTCAGGGCTTGAAATACTTCACTCCAGGGTCTCCTTGATTTGAGGGTTTGTGTTGAGAAATCTGTCATGATTCTGATGGACTTTCCTTTGTAGGTTATTTGTTTCTTTTTTCTAACTGCTTGTAGAATTTTGTTCTTCTGTTGGGTTTCTGGGATCTTGACTATTATATGTCTAGGTGTAGATTTTTTTTTTGATCATAGCTAGTTGGAGTTCTATATGCCTCACTTTTCTGTATGTCCAATTCTCTACCCCTGTCTGGGAAGTTTTCTACTATTACTTCTGTGAACAGTTTTTTTTTTAATGTCAATTGCGCTTTCTCCTATTTTTTCCTGGACTCCTATCAGTCTTATGTTATTCTTCTTTACATCATCTAGCAGCTGTTGGATTGATTTCTCATGGTCCCTTACTATCTTTAAGAAATCTCTGTTTTCATGTGATCCTGTCTTCTATATCTGATATTCTGTTTTCAGATTCTCTTAGTCTGCTCTGCATGCTTTCAATGGAGTTTTTAATCTCCTGAATATCTGTTTGAATCTGTTTCATGGATTTCATTTCTTTCTTATGTTGGGCAATCATGTTTTCCCTTTCTTTCTTATGCTGGGCATGCATGGCTTCCAGCATGTTTCTGATCTCATCTATTTTCTTATCTGTTTCTGCTCTAGAGCTTCTAATCATGTCTTTCACTCTGCTCACCATGTCTGTATTTATCTGGGAGATTATTTCTGCTTTAAATTTTTCTAGAGCCTCATGCATCTGCTTTGTTACTTCCTGTGCTATTAGTTCACGGTGTCCAAGTGGTTGTTTATCAGACTTTTCCACCTCATTTCCCCCAGAATTTCCTTTTTGTGGTGTGGAAGCCTGCGCTTGTGCCTTGCTTAAGTGTCTTCTCATTTTTGTTTTTGGTACTGTACTTGGTTTAATTCCTGGATTGATATTTCAGAATTGCTTAATATAGGTGTCTTTGTTGCTTGTGTTTTAAACCCTTGTGGAATGATTGCTTTTCAGAGGTGTCTTCCAGATATAGCTTGTGTTTGGGTTTTGAGACTCTAATGACTCTGAGGCTATTTTATTTTCCTTATACCAGAAGGGAAAACTAATTAGATCAATCACAACATGTTAGCCCAAATGACATAGTCAGCAATACCATAGCATCAAGTGCAGCTTAGAAAATGACAATTTGTGGTAGTTATTATTCTATCACATTTAGCTATGTGAGTTAAATTAAAACTGAGGACCAACCCAACATAAGTTTATAATGAATAAACTCTTCAATATAGCATCTTTCCCCTTCATGCTGGGGAGTTAAAAGGAGTTGGGGAGGGAGGGACAGGTAGAAAGATCAGGTAAAATTAACGGTGAGGCCAGAAGAAACAGAAAGATCACACAAACTCTAAGAAGTTGTTAAAGGCAAGAGGAAAAGGCAGAATGAAAGAACAAAGATGTGAATAGAATCACCTAACAACAACAGGGAGGGTAGATACCGACTTTACTTTCCTTTAAACCTAATGATAATCAAGAGAAGGAAAAAGAGAAGAAAAGAACAGTAAGGGAGAAATCTGAATTCAGTGCAGAAAGGAACAAATAGGGAGATGAGGAGCAATGTGGGACAGTGAGAGAACGAGTGAGAGAGCGAGAGAGAAAGAAAAGGTAAAAGAAAGAAAAGAAAAGTAAAAATTTGATGAGTAAAAAAAGTAAAAATTAAGAATGAAAAATAAGAGAAATAATTTTTTTTTTCTTTTTTATAAATAACAAAAAATAAAAATTATGGGCCTCCTTCAGGGTATGTCACTGCTGTCACAGTAGGCAATGTAGGAATCCGTGTGCACATACGAGTCAATGAGTCTCAGCAAGCCAGCAGCAGACCAAGTACAGTGGTCTCATATGCCTTTATTGCAGAGATTCTCTTTACTTTTCCGCAGAGCTTCAATTTTCATTGAGGAGCCTGAGAAGCCCTCTTTCTGTTACTAACTTCTGGTCTATCTTGTGGCGCTCAGGACAAGGGTCTTTATAATCCCCTGTGACTCTGTATTGTGGGACCAGGTAGCAGAAAAGCCAGAAGGCCAGAGGTGCGAGGGGGGGGGCTGGGCCTTGGAGGCGCCTGCGGATCTAAGAGGACCTCACTGTGTCGTGGGCGTGTCCCGGGAAGGCCAAGAACCTTCAAGCTGCTTGTCTCACCTAGCTGGTTGCAGCAGGGAGAGAGTCAGATGAGGGCGAGGCTGCAAGCCAGGCCTGGGACCTCCCCCATAAACTTTTAAAGTGCACTTTTCCTGTTATTTTTCTGTGTTGTTTATTGATACCAGTATAATAATAAATTATGTGGTTCTTCATTTTTTTTCTATCATGCTTTTTTCCACTTCTATGAAGGAGCCATAGAATGAGTTTTTGCACACGTTGATATTCCCTGTCCTCAGCAAATCACCTTGGTGATTGAACAGTACATTTTACTTACTGGTTAAATTGTTCTTCCTTCTCCCTACTTTTGCCCAGGAGTTAAGGTTTGCCCAGGAAGAGGGTGTGGGTTGATAAAATGACAAAAGACAGAGCGTGAAGATAATTTTCTCTCCACTGGGACCCCAAAATCACTTATACTATGTGCACAGGTTTGAACTGAAATCTCCCCCTACTTTCAGAAGAGCAAATCACTATCACCCAAATGAGGCACTGCAAATGTACCAGTGACTATTTGTGAATGACATACACATGACACACATGTGATTAGAAGCTCATCAAATTACTCCACATCATCCTTGTACACGTTATCATTTTAAAAATAAAAGTTTTACTTTAATAAATTTTCAATAAATCATTTTATCTTCACATTTTATTTTTAATTTGAACTTTTTTTGGGGGGGTACCAGGAATTGAACTCAGGGGCTTGTGCTCGTGACACCACTGAGCTAAATTCCTGGCCCTTGAACAGTTTTAATAAGGAGTAATTGGTATGCAATAAGCTATATGTTAAATTGCATATTTTATAAATTGATATATATATATATCACAAGAAACCATCACCATAATCAAGATGACAATTATTTGTCAGTTCCAAAAGTTTTCTAATTCTACTTTATAATCACTCTCTGAAGCCCATAACCATCCATTAATAATCATTATTGTACTTTCTGTACCTTTAGATTGGTTTATATTTTCTAGAATTTATGCAATGTAAATCATAGATTATGTCCTTCTTTGGCCTGTCTTCATTCATTTAACAAAATTTTATTGAACTGCACCCTTATTTTTGCTGGTATCTATCCATTTTTAAAAATTTGAATAATATCACATTGTTTCAATATCCTTCATATACTTTATTCCATCACTAGTAGAGTTTGAAGTTGATTCCATCTTTGTACTTAACACGTAAATTTCCTATAAACAATTTTATGCAAATTTCTATGACCATATGCTTTCAATTTCTCAAGTATGTATCTAGGAATAGAATTGTTGAATCATACAATAGATGACTTTTTAGAAACTGAAAATGCTTTCCAAAATGGTGTATTGATTTATATTTCTATCATTTATGAAGAAAGGGCTGGGTCTATTTCTTTTGCAAAATATCAGTATGGTCTAGATTTTTAATTTTAGTATTTCTAATAGTTGTATAGTGAGCTCTCCTTTTGATTTGATCTATATTCTTAATAAATAATAATGTTGGAACCTGTGGCCCTGGTGGAATTCTTAGACCCATGGGCTTGTTCCTGACCAACTCCACAACTGTGGATTCCATGCCTTGGATCAGCCACCACCAACTTAGTGCTGTTTCTGCATTGTTTTCCCTCTGCATGGAACAGCAGAAGTGCTAGCCTAAGGACAGACCTGATCTTGCACAAGGAAAAACTCTGAAATAGGGGATTCAGTATGACTGATGAGAGGGGGAATCATATCATAAAAGCTGAAGAAAACTTCAACGAAAAGGATCTGAAGACTTAACATGGGTGAATAAAGGAGGAGCTACATTCTAGAAGCTCAAAACATCAACTAGAGACACAGGAGGAGAATCTATCATAAATGGAAAGAGACATAAGAAATGAATTCACCAAACACAATGTGATGACTACGTCTGAATTCTGATTTGAAGATTCTAACCCAAAGAACACTGTCTGTAGACAATCACGAAAGACAACCATTCCACAAGGAAGAGAGAACTACAGTGGGACTGAGAGAAACAGCAGCAGTTGGAACTTGGAAGGAAAATACAGGACACTGCTTCCAGAGTGGCCTGCCACAATCAACATTTGGTGAGTGACCTTATTCCAGTGCCCACTACCACAATTGCAGAAGGAAATCTGGTGGGGATGCCACTGTAAGGAAAGGCTCAGTGTTCCAACAAGAGCTCCAGAACAACCTCTTGGCTCCAAGCTCTGGTCCACATTATCAAGTTCCCAGAGTGAACATGAACTCAGTTTATCCCATTGAAGGCCAAGTTCAGCCTGAGTTACATAGGATTGGAAGGTCATAGTGACACCCTGTCCACACTGTATGCTGATATTTGCATCCAGCATTGTTCTAGGGGCAGAATGCCACCTTAGACTTTCACCTTATATGTAAGTAGTGTCATATCTTGGTTTAAGCTCTGCTCCTTATTCCTAGACTGTGGAAAAGAGCCACATGTCCAAACAACCGAGAACTTTCTGTTTTCCTCTTTCTGTTTATCCCCCACTTACCTTCAATTATTTTCTTTTTTTGTCTTTTATGAGTGTGAGTGTATATATGTTTGTGTACTGGCTTCATTTCCTCTTGCATTTTTCTTCTAATATAGTTTATGGAGGCTAAGTGAATTCTCCCTTGTCCTTTTTTATTCCTTCTACTTATATCCATATTTTTTTGCCTGCCTTCTTTCTCCTATTTCTTAATCTTTCTCTATTTTTTCTTTCTTCTACCTTCTTTTAATTTGTCTCCCCTTAACTTTTTCTATAATATTTATATTAGTCATGGGATCCTTTCTAAATGTCATTTCTCACTATCAATGTTATAGCCAGTTTTACCTGTTATCCTCACCTAAAGACATAACATACCTCTACCACCATTAGCATCCTTTGCCCCTCCTCTTTCCTTTTTCCCATAACACATAGATGAAGACTTTTTATAAGAATCTTTTTCTTTTTTCCTCCTCATCCGTGATTGCTTGGTCCTCAACCTTTGGGCTTTATATAGCTGATTTTTATAAAATAGCTGTTGAGTGCTTTTGTATTTTAACCACAAGAGGAGATTTAGTTATCACATTTAGTGCATCTTAGCTGTGGGTTAGTACTTGGGCTCTTATGATACTTAAACTATAACTCTGAATTTCTTCCCTATGCTAAAGGGAGTTCCAAAATTGGGTCTCATAGTATCTTCCCAACTGGCTCTAATAGATACTATTATAACTGATTAGCTTGTTACTACCATAGCTGATATGATTGCATAGGAATACTCCTGACTCAATAAACAATTTTGTGCCAGTGAATCTGTGTGCTAATCCTACCATCTCACCTAGGAAGAGGGACAGTCAAAGTTCCTAACCCAAGAACTCAGCCTGGATCAGACTCTGCAAGAATGCCTGCAGCTTGGCAGAAAAAGTCCTGAGAAGTCTTTAGCTTCAGTACAGCAGTAGAAGATTCAGAGGAGCTAGTGGGATGTGAGCACTCAGGTTCTCACCAATGAAGCTACATTTAAATCTCATATACACTCTCATTGTTATATTTAATCTGTGTTCACATCAGATATCTTATAGTTTTGAGTTTTTATATCTTCATTAGTTTGGTAGAGTGGGGTTATGTTGTATTCTTTAATGTGTTTTCATTTTTACTAGGTTTTCATTTTTGAATATTTTTTCTTCCATTTTCCCTGTTTAATAGGTGTCTAGGTTCTCTTCCTTGCCTCTGCTTCCTCCCTACTTTCATTACCTTAAACCCCTAAGCAAAACTATTAATACATTTCTTTATTCTTTTTTGAGCAAACTCTTCCACCAATGTTTTAATAGCCCATACTTAGCTCTACCACAATCATTTTCTCTTCTCTAGTATTAACCTTCAATTTTCCACATCCTAATCCTTTGGCTGTCCCATAACTTACCTGGCCTGTTGTCCTATCACAGGTTCTGACCACCATATAGCTTTCCTCAATCACAAAGTAAACTCCCTTTCTCCCATATCTCATACTTGCCCCATAAAATATCCTCTGAAACTCTCAAAACTAATCCATTCACTCAACAAAAAGTGCCCCAATGAAATCAAAACTCACATCAAAGTTTTCTTCTCATCTGTCACCATCCCCCTACAAACCACCCTGTGTTCTATACTCCTCATTCAGCCATTTTTCATTCTCCTCCCTCCATTTCACCTACCTCATTGCAGAACAATCAGAAATAATAAATGGTCATAATAAGCATAGAGGATAGATAAAGGGGGAAAGTGTAACTGTTATTATATGAAAGTATTGTATGATTGACTCTGTTGATGATGTTATAACCAGAAGTAATTCTTTTGATAAAACATAAGGAAAGGGGCCAAAGCAATTAAAGTAAATAACAAAAGAAGTATATACTAATACTGTGCTAATACTGGACATACAAAGCTGAAAATTATTCATGGGGAGGCAACATCCTACTAAATCTCCATATATGCCACCAACTCTTGTCATATATATTACATATGTGTGCATACACATACACACACACACACACACACACACACACACACACACATAGGAGCATGGGAAGCAAGGCAAGAGAACATCCTTAAATTTATTCAATTCTCCCAAGGCAGAGCAAGGGGTTACAAAGGGAGAAGGAAAAAAAATCAGGTAGAAGAACTCTATGAAAAGTTTTCAGAAGGCAGTAGAAAATAAATGAGTTCAAAAAGACAATGAACCAAAAATTCACAGCAACTTCATTCAATATGCCCACAATCATTTTAAGTTATTATAAATAGACAAAATTTTGAATAACAGATTCAACAAGGATGAGGAATCCTTAAAAAAGTCTGACAAAAATACTTGAAATTAAAGAACTGTATAGACTTCATAAGTTGCAGAAACAACAAATATGAAGACATAGTATCTGAAATTGAGAACAAAACACTGAATTTTGATGAGGTCTTCAAAGAAAATAATAAAATAGGAGAAAACTATCCAGCAGCTACTAGATGGCAAGAAGAAGACCAATTTAAGCCTTATTAGAGTTAGAGAAAAACTAGAACATGGTACAGATAGATTCACTAATATGTTTACAAAAATCACAAAAGAAAATTTCCAAATATAAAGAAAAATTTTAAAAACAAGTAAATGATGCTTACAGAACACCAAATATTATGAAAAAAGCTCATTGAGACATATCTTTATTAAATTGTGAGATATTTAGCCAAAAACTAAATTTGCAAAGCCATCAGAGAAAAAAATTAGCACATAAAGTCAAACCATTTAGAAAAACAGCAGATTACTCAATATAAAGCCTAAAGATCAACAGAGTGTGGAGTGAAGTATTTCAAGGGCCAAGAACAAATAATTTCCAGCCAAGATGAATCTATCCAGCAAAGCTATCCTTTAAAGTAGATGGAGATATAAGATACTTCCATGCAAAAAACCACCTCAAAAGATACATATGTGCTAAACCAGCTCTAAAGAAAATACCCAAGAATATTCTCAACAAAAATAATGGAACTGACACAACTAAAAACACAGAAGAAACTACTGAGATAAATGAAAAAAACAACAACAACAAATGAACATCAGAAAAAGAAAAACAAAGAATTCACCATCAGATAAAGGAGGCAATGATAGTAAATAATCAACACATCTCAGTTATATCTCTCAATATTAATCCCTCAACTCTCCAATTAAAAGATATAAACTGTCAGATTGATTAAAAACAGAATGCAGCAATATGTTCCATTCAAGAATCTCATTTAATCCAAAAAGATGTTCATAGATTGAAAAATAAAGGATGCAAAACAATATTCCATGGACCAGGACCACCAGTACCAGTATTCCAGTGCCAAAAACCACGCAGGGGTAAGAATACTAACCCTGCTTCTATAAGCAGAAGTAGCATATCCAGTGTAGAAACTTCATGCTAATACTAATTAGAGTAAACAATAATGGTCACTACTAGTTAAGGGAATAATTCAATAAGAACAGACAATATTGATAAACATATATGAATCAAATACTGGAGCACTTATCTTAATTAAACAAAAACTTATGAAATTAATAGATCAAATGAACACTAAACAACCATAGTAGGGTTTTTTAACACCCAATTTTCACAAAGGGATATGTCAACTTCATAAAAAAAATCAGTAAAGAAATATCAGAGCTGAACCACATCCTTGGACATAAAAAATTAATAGATATTTATAGAGTATTCCACTCATCTACAACAGAGTATATACATTCTTTTCAACATCAAATGGTAACTTTTCCAAAATAGTGTATTAGAACACAAAAGATGCTTAAATAAATATATAAGATATAAAATTACATCATGTATACCATCAGATGACTGTGCAATGAAAATAACAATCAAAAACAGAAGAAATTTTGGAAAAGACAAAAGCTCCTAGAAAATTAACAACATACTCCTAAGCAATCAATAGGTCACAGGAGAAACCTAAGAAGAAATTTAAAATTTTCTGGATGTTAATGAAAATGTACAACTCACCAGAACCTCTGGGATACTATGAAAGCAATTCTAAAAGGAAAATTCATCACAATCAATCCTTGCATGAGGAAAACAGTAGAAGCTCAAATAAATAACCTTATGGGAAATCCTAAGATACTTGAGACACCAAAAAAGCCAGCCCCAAACCAAATTTAAGAAGGGAAATTATAAAATGAAGGTGGGAATCAACAAAATTGAGACCAAAAATACTTTTAGAAGTCAACAAATCAGAGTTGGTTCTTTGAATGCTTACATAAAGCAGATAAGCTTTTAGCCAAGCTCACCAAGAGAAAGAAAGAAAATAATCAGGGCAATTAAAAAATGAGAAAAGTGAAATTGGAACTGACAAAATCAAGAAGAGAGTAACTACTTTGATAAATTATACTTCAAAAAATTAGCAAATTTTGAAAAAATGGACAGATTCCTAGACACATACAAATTATAAAAACTAACCTAAGAAGACATAAATATGGTTAACAACCCAATAACAAACAATGGAATTGACACAATAATAAAGAACTTACTCAGAGAAAAAGCCTAGGACCTGATGAATTTACTGCTAAATTCTACAAATCCTTTAGACAGATTATATTACCAATACTCCTCAAGGTCTTCAAAGAAATGGATAGAGTGCTCCCAAATTCATCTATGGAAGCCAATATACTGATCACAAAACCAGATAAAGACCTAAAATTAAAAGTATAGGCAATCTCCTTAATTAACACAGATGCAAAAGTCCTCAACAAGAAATTAACAAATAGAATGCAGCTCATCATCCAAAATATCATATATCATGATCAAGTAAGTTTTACCCCAGAGATGCAAGGATGATTCAAAATATGTCAATAAATATATTATATCATATAAACAGAAGCAAGGTAAAAAATTACATGATCATATCAATAGATGCAGAAATGTTTTTGAGAAAATCTAACATCTCTTCATAATAAAAACCTTGAAAAAAGTAGGTGTAGAAAGACTACACCTGAATATTACAAAAATTATTTATGAAAAACCAAGTCATCATTATACTATAATGGGGACCAATTAAAACATTTCCCTGAAATTCAAGAACAAGATAAGGAAGTCCACTATCACCTCTTCTAGTCCACAAGTGCTTGAAATGTTAGACAGGTTCAGTAGAGTAGTTAGATACAAAGTCAACAGTCAAAAAGCAATAGCCTTCTTGAACACAAATAACAGACTCACTGAGAGAGAAACTAGGGAAACAATTCCTTTTATAATAATATCCAAAAAAATGAAATATCTAGGAATCAATCTAACATAAAGATCTCTACACTGAAAACTATAGCACTAAGAAAATGGAAAGATATCCCTTTCTCCTTGGTAGGAAGAACTAGTAGAGTGAAAATGTCCATACTTCCAAAACTGCTATATAGATATAATGCAATGCCAATTAAAATTCCAACAATATGTTTCACAGAACTAGAGAAAACAATCTAAAAATTCATTTGGAACCAGAAGAGACCTAGAATAGCAAAAGCAATTCTAGGCAATAGAGACATAGGAGGGGGTATCACAATCCCCAACTTGGAACTATACTACAAAGCTAATGTGATAAAAACAGCATGGTATTGGCAAAGAAACAGACCGGAGGATCAGTGGAATAGATTAGAAGAACCAGAAACAACTACAGACATATCCAGCCACTTTATCTTTGACAAAGGTGCCAACCATCCTCACTGGAGGAAAGATAGCCTCTTTAATAAATGGTGTTGGAAAAACTGGATTTCAATCCACCAAATATTAAAACTAGACCTATATCTATCACCATACAGTAAACTAAGATAGAAGTAGATTAAAGATCTAAATATTAAAACTGAAACACTGAACTTGCTGGAAGATAAGTTAGGTAGAACTCTTGAAGACATTGGCATAGGAAAAGACTTTATGAACAAAACCTCAGTTGCACGGGAACTAGCACAACAAATCAACAACTGGGATCTCATTTTATTAAAAAGCTTCTGCACTGCAAAAGAAACCACCAACAGAGCTAACAGACAACCTACAGCGTGGGAAAAAATTTTAGCAGCTATACCTCAGACAAAGGACTACTATCTAGAATATATAAAGAACTTAAAGAAATCAGACCCCCCAAATTTAAAGACCTAATTCAAACATGGGCATCTAAAACAAACAGGCATTTCTCAGACAAAGAAGTAAAAGCACCAAATAAACATATGAAAAAATGTTCAACATCACTGGTCATTCGAGAGATGCAAATGAAAACAACAAAGAGATTCTACCTCACCCCAGAAAGAATGGCTGCTATGAAGAAACCAACCAATAACAAAAGTTGGCAGGGTTGTGAGGAGAAAAGAGCCCTTCTCCATTGTTTGGGGTGCAGACCAGTGCAATCACTGTGACTAGAGGTCCCATTTGACAAAGCTATTCCTCTGCTGGGTATCTTCCCAAAAGAATTAAAAGAATCATACCACAGCAATATATGTGCATCCATGTTTATAGTGGCACAGTTCATAACAGCTAAAGTTTAGAAACAGCCCAAGTTCCCATCAATTGGAAAGTGGATAAAGAAAATGTGTCTTTTTAATAAAATGGAGTACTACTCAGCTGTAAAGAATGACAAAGTAGAGACATTTATAGCTAAATGGATATTATTGAGGCCATACTCTTTAGTGAAATAAATAGGACACACATGTGTAAATACCGAATAGTTTCTCTGGTGTGAAAAACTGAAAGTGTAAATAATTATTAAAATGAATAATTGATAATGTGAAATAGGAAGAAAGGCTCCAAAGGGGCAGGGGAAGAGGAAGGAGTAGGGGAAAGTAAAGAAGGTAAAGGAAAAATTATGAGAAAAGGGAAAAATGGAAAAAAAGTCTTTGTAAACAGGGAAGTGTGGAGAGGGTGAAGGGAGGACTGGAAATGGGAAAAAGATAGGAACCAAGATATATCATGTGAAGGTACAAGTACCCAGTGATAAATGTAAATGTATTGTATACCTAAAATGTACCAGTAAAATAATTTAAGGGGGAAAAAAAAGGTTAGTCAGAACAATTAGTCAAGAAATAAAAAGAATATGTAAAAGAAAGAACTGAAATTATCATTATTTGCAGATGACATAATACTCTGCATAGAAGACCCTAAAACTCTACCAAAGTACTCTTAGAATTAATACTCAACTACATAAATGTAGCAGAATACAAGATCAATACAGAGAGATCATTAGCATTTGTGTACATTGATAATGAACTCAATGATAAGGAAATTATGAAAATAATATTCATAGGAGCTTCAAGAAAAATGAAATATCTAGGAATTAACCTAACTAAGGAAGTGAAAGAACTATACAAAGAAAACTACAGTACTCTGAAAAAGGAGATGGAAGAGGACATCAGAAAATGAAATGATATCCCCTGTTCCTGTATAGGAAGAACCAATATTGTCAAAATAGAAATCCTCCCCAAACTGTTGTACTGATTCAATCCAATCCAAATCAAAATACCAACAGCATATTTTACAGAAGTAGAGAAACCAATTTCAAAATGTATGGAATCCAGAAGAGACCCAGAATAGTGAAATAAATTTTGGGCAACAAGAACAAAGCAAAGAGAATTACCTGACTTCAATCTATACTACAAAGCAATGGCAATAAAAACAGCATGGTACAGAAACAGCTACATGGGTCAATGTGACAGAAGAGAGGATACAGAAACTTCCTCAGATACGTTAACCTATATGATCTTTGAAAAAAGGGACAAAGCACATGTTGGAGGCAAGATAGCCTATTCAACAAATGAGTTGGGAAAACTGGTTGTTTGCTTGCAGATGATCAAAATTAGACCCTTATCCCTTACCATATACCAAATTAAAATAAAAATGAATCAAAGATCAAAACATTAAAACAGAAACATTAAATCTATTGGAAGATAAAATAGGTAAAACAGTAGTAGACCTAGGTATATGAAAGGATTTCCTAAACAGAACCTCAATAGCAAAAGAAATAACAACAAATGAGATAGTATAAGACTAAAAGTCTTCTGTACAACAAAGAACCAATCAGTAGAATAAAGAGACAACATACAGAGTGGGGAAAAAAATTTTGCCTGCTACTCAGAGGAGTAATGTCTAGAATATATAAAAAAAACCCTCAAAGAATAAATAAATAAGCCTCCTAAAATTGATTACCCAGTCCATAAATGGGCAAGAGAAATGAACACATACTTCACAGAGGAAGAAATACAAATTTTCAACAAATATATAAAAAATTCAAGATCTTTGTCCATTAGAGAAATGCAAATTTTCATAACCCTGAAATTGCATCTTACTCTGGAAAGAATGGAAATCATTAAGAAATTAAACAATAACAAATTCTGGTGTGGCTGTGGTGAAAAAGGAACACTTCTTCATAGTTAGTGAGGATATAAACTAGTGCAATCATTATGGAAGTCAATATGGAGATTTCTCTAAGAATTGAAATTAGAAATTCCATATGACCCAGCCATCCCCCTTCTATGTATCTTCCTCAAAGAGCTAAAGACATCATACTACAGTGATACATGGATAACAATATTTCTAGCAGCACAATTCATAATAGCTAAATCCCGGAAGCTGCCTGTATACCCATCAACAGAGGATTGGATAAAGAAAATGTGGTAACTATATATAATGGAATATTACTCAGCTATAAATAATGACAAATTTGAGACTTTTGTAGAAAAATGGATACACCTAGAAAATACAGTGTTGAGTGAAATAAACCAGACACACAAACTTAAATATCATATAGCCTCTCTTGTTTGAGTGAGGCAAAGTACAAGCAAAGAAAATGATAAAGAATAGGTAAAAGCAGACAACAGGATGGATATCTTGCTGTAGGGAGGAGCAAGGGAATAGGGCAAGAGGTGAGGAGTAGAAAGAAGGGAAATAAGAAGAATAAAGATATTCCATGTACAGGAACCAAATAACTTCAATTAATGTAAACATTATATGCCATAAAATGAGATAAAATTGATAATATCAACAAGAATGAAAATTCAGCTATAGAAACTGGAGCACAAGTGAGGCAGAGCAAAGGGGAAGGGTATTTAAAAAAAGAAACAAGCTGTAGTATATACATATAACCATTCCCCAAGATGACTGTAAACTGCATGTACTGCAAATATGTACTAATTAAAGAAAATTAATATGAATAAATGAATCAAGGACAGCAAAAGCAAATAAATAAATAAATAAATAAATACTAATGTTGGACCTCTTTCTATGTGCTTGTTATCTGTATATATCTTCCCTACATTTTCAAAAATTAACCTTATTTTAATTAATACACGAACATAAAAAATTTTGTACATTTGAATTTGGTTCCTTATGATATATGTAGACATGTAAACATTGGGTAATCAGTTTAAACATATCTCTTTTCAAACATTTACCATTTCTTTACTGCAAAAACATCCAAACTTCTTTCATTTAGCTTTTCAAGATATATAATGCACAATTGCTCTCTATATTAATCCTACGTTCCAGTGATATGCCAGAACTAACTACTTATCTCTGTCATGGGGATATTTTTTTCTTTAACCTTATGCTCATTTTCAAATTGGGTATTATACTGAAGTATGACAGTTTTTTATTATGTGGTTTGTATTTTCATTGTTTTAGTTTCTTTTTCCTTGAAGAGAAACCTTCTTAAATTTATTAATTTGCTCTTTATTAATTTGTTCTTTTACAGATAGTGCTTTCTTTGCAATAATTAAATGATTTGACCTAAGGCAAAACTGATGTTATTCATGAAGACTTAAGGTTTTACATTTTGCATTTAGGCTTATTACACATATTTGGTTAATTTCATACTTGATGTTAACTATAATCTATTGTTATAGCTTGTTTCTAGCTATCCCCCCAAAGCTTCATGCAGTCATAGGTAGGGATTTTTCAGAGGTAACTGAATCTAGTTTGTGATGCTGGGATTCAGGGTGTGTGATTACTAAATCAGTCCAATGACTGATTTTGCAACTACCCTAATTCTAGTATCTTAGATAGAATGTAATAGGGACAGAAAGAAGCTACTATTGTCACTTAGAGTTGCTGCTTGCAACTTCTGGCTTCTTTTTGTCATGAACTATTTCTCTCTGTGATGCTCCTCTGCCATATCACCCTGCCTTGGATCCAGTCATGTATGAACTGAAACCTCTAAAAGCTGTGATCTAAATAAACATTTCCTCCCTTAACTTTGGGTGTTGGGTAGTTTATCTCAGCAGTGAAAAAAAAGTAACTAAAACTGGATTTGGTACCAGAGATGTTGGGGTTGTTGCTGGGATTGTATCTGATGGTTCAAGACCCTTTAGAACTGGCTTGTGGGAAGAATTTGGAAAAGTTCAGAGATGCTGACCCAAAAAAGCAGTGCTGGAATGTTTGAGGCTGTACTTGATGGGGGATTCTGGTCTGAATTCAGAATACAAGAATGCTGAGAAAAATGATCCTGGTAAAGACCAGACTTGGGAGGTCACTGTTGAGAAGAAGGATTGCATTGGGTGTTGAACTCCAGTGTTATGCCTTAGCAGAAAATATGACTGTAATTCATGAGCAGAGACTGCCTGAGACTGAAATTAAGGGTGATGGACTAATTAAGCTCACAGAAAAAATTTCAAGGCAGTCTAAAGTGGAGGCTACTCTATGGCCACTATTAGGGACTTTTAGCAAAATTTATGTTGAGAATCAGGAGCAAAGAGCCCAGCAGAATAATTCAAAACATTGTAAGTTTGGTCAGAAAGAAAGCTCCAGTAAAGTTTTGGCCTGCAAAGATTGAGCAGAAGAGAAATTGGTCTCTGGAAAGACTAACACAAAAAGCCAAGTATTTCAGAAGAAGAAAACACAAGAACCAGCAGGACTCTAGCCTTTGCAGCCTCAGAGTTGCAAAGGTAAAGATTTTGCTTTGAGGTGACATCCTCAGAGCACCATGTTCCAGAATGGTGATATCCTAGAGAATTTGCTCCTTTGGATTGGCTTCAGAGTACTCAGTTATCCAGGCACCTGACCCCTACAGCCACAAGAGAAGGAATCCTGGTTACTGCTTCAACTGGTGGTAGACCCTCATGTCATCTACATGATTTTGTGTGCCCACAGAGTACAAGGGTTGTGGGTCAAAAAGGTTTCCACTCAGATTTCAGAAGAAAGCTTGAAGGCCAGACAGTGCACCCTTGAGGGGACAGTGTTTGAAGCTTTTAATGTGAATCCAAAGGTTCAGTGGAGACTCTAGAAGTTTGGAGAAGCCAGAAAATGGATCTGAGGAAAACTGCAAGGAAGGAGCAGAGCCGACCCCAAAGAAAAGCCATGGGAGCTACCAGCACTGGAAGCTACCAACACAGTAGAGACAGAGCCACTCAAGTCCTTTGGAGTGAACATCATGCCATAGATTGCCTCAGATGCTGCACACAGAACTACAGGAATTAATGTTTGCCTTGGTGGGTTTTAGACTTGCTTTGGTCCCATTCCTCTTCATCTCCCTCTTTGTAACTTTTGGAATGGAAAGTCTATCTTGTGCCTTAGAATGTTGGAAGTGTTTAACTTTCTTTTCATTTGTACAGGGGTTTGCAGCTATGAGTTTCCTTTAAATCTCGGAGGCTTTGGACTTGGACTCTTCAGCAGTGCTGAAACAGGACTCTTGAACATGGACTAAATCCCTTTTGCATACAGAGATGTCCACGAGTCTTTGGGGGACCAGGGCAGAAAGTCATGGCCTGTGTTTAGATGTTCTCCCAAAGCTTCGTGCAGTCATAGGTGGGGCTTTTTCAAAGGTGACTGGTTGTAGTTTGTGACTCTGGGATTAAGGGTGTGTGATTACTAAATCAGTCCACTGATTGATTTGGCACCCACCCTAAACCCTGTAGCCTAGATAGAATATAAAATGTGCTGAAAGAAGCTCTATTGTCCCTTGGACTAGTTGCTTGCAACTTCTGCCTACCATGAACTGTTCCTTCCCTGCAATGCCTCTCTTCCATGCCACCTTGCCTTGAAGCCAGCCAACTGTGAACTAAAATCTCTACAAAATGATCTAAATAAATCTTTTCTCCCTTAGCTTTGAGTGTGGGTAGTTTGTCTCAGCAGTGAGAAAAGTAACTAAGATACTTATGGAGCCCATATTCCAAGGCTATCACAGCTGCACTACTGAGGGAGGACATTACCTCCTGCCCTTGAATTCTAAGATTTTTCTACCTCTTCTGGTGGCAACAGGAAATAAATATGGTCCTGTATGATCTCCCCCTCTGCCCTTCTATGGAGATGATTCAGCCAGTCTTGGTAATTTCCTCATATGCTTGTCTTGATGAATAATCAGATGAGTCCTGAGAAAGACACACTCAGGAGTTTTGGAGCCACTCCCTGTGCACCACTCTATTTCCCGTGCTCTGCCATCCCTGTCCAGCTACCTTCACCTTCTCAGATGCTAACTTCCTGTCTTCAGTTTGGAGACCACACATTGTGCTTGGATCTTCTCTTACATTTTATCTATGGAATCCTCTGGAAATATTCAAGTCGGGATATGTGTACAATGTATTTCATTTACTTCAACTCTGTCTTTGTGCTATACTATCTGGTATTTGATTTCCAGAAGATTATTATTTTATCAAATTATTTAATTTCTTTAAATAGAATTCCAATTTTTATTCTATCCTGATAGAAATCCAACATTCTTTTTTTTTTTTTTTTGGAAGCAGATACTTTTTTTTTAACTGACCAAATCATAAAAATATCATGGTAGATACTTTAGTTCATCCTTCTAATAAGCCTTTTGATCTGGGCTTCCCCTTTTCCAGCATCTCTACCTTCCACAAAATGGGTGGTCTTTTTCTTCATTTCTTCATTCCACCTCATGCAGAAGATAACTTGAAGGGCCACAGGAAGTTATTTGCCTCTTTGAAGCATTTTCCAACAGTATAGATCTCATGAATCAGATCTTCCACACAAATGATACCAAATTTAGCAAGAGATCAAGCAATCAGTTCATTATTGGTCAAGGCAATTCGCTTCTTATTGATTTTACCATAGCCACGCTTGTATATTGGTTCATTTACTGACTTCAGGATTGGGTACCCCCATGTAATATATGATTCCACTATTCTCAGCATGTTTATTGAAGCCTTGTTAAGCTTAACAAAGATACCATTGAAGATTTGGCAAAGGCAAAGAAGGTGTAACACCTTGTGGACCTTTGGGCTCACCCATTGATACCCCTGATCCAGATGACAAATGCCAATTGGGTTTCTGCAGGTACATAGAAGTTGTCAGCTTTTCTTGCCATCCTAACCATTTGAATCTCAGTTCTGTACATCTGTCTGTACTCCTTATGACAGTGCCTGACTTTTTCATAGATGAACTTCCTCCTCGCCTTTTGAAGCATTTTTGGGGCAAACTTTTTTCCCAGGCCCTTTTGCCTTCAGCTCTGTGAAATGTCTTAGTTTTTTCTTAAGGGTTTCTGGCACAGCAGGAACCTTCTTTTTCTTCTTCTCGACAGCTTCCATAGTTCCAGCCAGAAAAGGGGAAATTGGCGCATGTGCACAGTCCACTTGAAAGCCAATGTTCTTGATTGATGTTTTGTTTGTATTGTTCATCTAAAAGAACTTTTAAAAAAATTGTCAATATTCTTTTTTTTGTAGCATCCAGCTTTTATTTAAACTGTATAACATTTTCTTTTACTGCTCCAAATAAAAGAATGTTAAGGTTTTCACATTTGTATAGCCTCCATTTTTCTTAGGTTTTGTTCTTTTAATTTATGAGTTTATTTACTTTTCTCTGTCTTTTATGCATGACTTTTCTTTAATGATTGATAATTCTTAGCTTTCCAAGTAGATTTTAGCCTTATATCAGTAAGAGATTGAATTGTGGGGCTTTGTATACTCGTTGGATTTAAGGGGGAGTAGAATGACTTTGAGCTAGCTCTTACGCTCTCATAACATAATGGTTCTGGAAATATTTTCTCTAGATCTTTTCTTTCTTTTGATTGGAGTATTTCTATACATAATTTGCCCAACTTGCCTGGAAGTTGAGTATACCAAGTAATGTAAGATCCATGAGGAAGACAATGAGTCCTTGTATTTTTCAGTCTGGAACTTGCTACCTTAATTGCCTAGCAAAAAATTATTTTAGCACTCAAAGAGCATAAAACTAGAATTAGGCATCAGGCTACATGGAGTTATGTGAGATAACAGTGTGTTTAGCCTTCTATAACAAAAGCACACACACTTGAATGTTTATTAACAATATACTTGTATTTTAGTGGGACTTGGAAAGAGGGAAGCTGTAAATGCACATAGTTAAATTCCTATGCATTTATAGTCTCTCTCTCTCTCTCTCTCTCTCTCTCTCTCTCTCTCTCTCTCTCTCCTGATATCAATTCTACTTTAAATATTGGCATTTCTCTTCCCTAGGTCAAAGCTGCTTTTAGTTGTTCAGTTTGTATTCTAGATTCTGTGTAATAATCAAGAGAGAAAGGAAACAAATATAAATTGTTATTTAATTCCACCTTTGAGAAAGTTTATGTGTGGAAGATCATCTATAAAATGCTTTTATATGGTCTGTAAAATCTAAACATTGTATTTTACTTTTATGTTTCACTAATAATTATTACTTACTTGTCATTAATGTGATCATATTTTGAATTTATTTGGGTTTAGTTGTATTGATCTGAATCTTTTAAATTTAATTTAATTAACTAGTTCAATTTAATTTAGTTTAGTTTGTTTACTTTTAACTGGATTTATGTAATTTTAGAAGAATTTTCCACTTCTAAGGGACTGAGGGACTTTTATTTTATAATGTTGGAGAGTAAATAGAGAGGAGGAAGGGTACAGTTAACTGCATCCCGTCAATAGCACCTGTAGGATTATTCCTCCAAAACATATGAAAGGGATTTATTTGCATTTGCTGAACTTTTCCTTTGGAAAAACTCTTACAATTTGATTAGAGTTTGCACAATCTATACTAATGTACTTAATTTTTATTTAATGTGAATGCATAATTAACAATGTAGTTATCAACTTAGAAAATTATATTCAGCTAAAGAGGAAAAATGCAGGCTACTATTACAAAATCCTTTCAAACTTTTCCGTATCTTATCTGGAAACATATAAAAGGACTGTGCAATGAGTCTAAATACACATTTACAATTTAATGCTTTAATTTTTCCTTTTGTAGATAGTTATTTCTTAGATAAAAAAGCATAATTAAAAAAAAAGAGCATAAGCATCCTACATCAGTCAGAGGTACTTTTAACATAATGTTCATTTATTTTAGGAAATTAATGAAATTTGTCAAATATTCAGATGTAAGGAGACATTCAACTCTCAGAAAAAATATTTACTTCCTGTTTATGAGAAACTGTTTTAGAACTTGTAATATATAACTATTTTGCTATCATAGCACTATGTTTTGTATGCAACTGATCACTGCATATGTATGAAATATTTTATTATTTTAAAATAAATGTTTCTTTAAATTTTGTGTCTTCTAAAATATTTAGATCATGTGAGATATTTACTACATAAAACTAATGAAACATAAAATGCCTTTTTAAAAGAATTAAAATATATGCCTTCACTAAAATCCCAAATCTCAATATGTTTGTAGGCATATGAGATTGCAATACATACCAGCGTTCATTCAGATAATCTAAATTTCCTTTTACCAAACCAAGATAGAACAATTTTCCAGATTACACTACTTAGACTTTTAATGTAAAAGTTAATACCTATTGATAGAACAAAGACATTAAAAATCAGAGTTGGAAAAAAATCAGAGTTGTATATTTTATATCATATTTTGTAGTCTAACAAATTTTTATTTTAGCAAACAAGACATTAAACTTTGCAAAAGAGGAACATTGTTTTTTAAACTCTTAAAGAAAGTGATTCTGTATTTCCTGTGTGTTAGAGTTCTTTCATTCATTTTTTTTGCTATTCATCCTCTATATTCCAGTTAGCTTTTCATTACTTTCATCAATTAGCTGTGTAAGCCATTTATCAACTCAATCATTCATTGAAAAGCAATATTGTATAATTCCACTGGGGGGGAAGGTATTGCTCTATATGTTGTGGGAAAAATTACATAATAAAAAATTAATCCTTACTAAATTAAATCACAGAGAAGCAGCCATTTACATAACATATTAGAAGTTAGATAGTGGGGGGCTATATTCTTTGACTCTCACTCATTTCTCATATACTTTATGACATTTGTCTCTAAACTACAAATAATACATGATTAATTTGAGAGGAGAATGAAAATACTTCAAGGTGAAATATTAAGAAAGTTTAGATAAAGTACAGGGCATAGAATTTAAAAATAAACACCCTCAAACCAGCAACAATAAAAACTTGTGAGCAGTAGAATTTGTTCTCACATTGGAAATGACAACAGAATAATAATTTAACACTGACTGATAATAAAATTAAGAGGATAATTTGAAAATTAGATGAACTTGGAAAATTACATAGACTATGACAATTTAGCAGATTTTTCTACTTTGCCCTTTCATTTCTGTTGGAAAATAAAAGCTATAACTGTCTTTTCTTACTTCTTTATTCCTATTTGAGTTTTATCTTTTTATTACTCCTAATTTATAACCCTGGGCCTTTCTCTCAGTGGGGGAATATTGTCCATTGGTTTCTTAGATGCTCAGTGCCATAGATCCCAGAAAACTCTGCCTCATTAAAGTGAGATTTTTTTCCCCCAGGCTGTCACCCTATCTTCCATAGGAGCAGTCAAATGAGCAATCTAGATATCTGCATGCCAAAGCCAACCATTCCCACTCCTTCTTCCTGCCAGCCTTCGCCATCTAACTATGGTTATATGTTTTGGCATCATTTGCACTAAATTCACTAAGTCTCTTATTACTTTTCATCACATTTCCCTCCATTAGCTTGAATGTAGCATTTTCCATGCTGTAATTCTATATCTACATGACACCATTTCTAAGCCCACCTTCCATGTTTCCATTCCACCAGAAACTCTTTCTCTGGGCCTTTTGCATGTAAAGATCATTAGGAACAAAACCTCCAATATTGTCCACATGTTTTGGTTATTTATTTTACCTCTCATACCTCTGGGCCTGTAAGTCTGTTCCTCCTTTATTGTTCATGCAGTGCTTCTTCCAGAGCAGTTTTCAATAACCCAAGGCACAGACTCTTGAATTTTAGGTTGCCAGTTTTCAGAAATTTTAATGAACCCTGCAACTGAGATTCATGGTATTCATCCACTGACCATATTAAACTATATTTTATTATTCATCTTCCCATAGAATTCCTTAATTTTTCTCTAAGTCAATTATTTTACTCTTTATTATACTTCACCTCCTGACTCTCCTTCAATAAATTTGATATTTTGAACATTCAACTCTAAATCTGCTCCCCGCCCCATACTATTTCTCTTGAAGGTTTCATATTTCAGTAACTGCAACTTCATTTTTGAAGTGGTTAAAGAAAACCAAAACTGAAATCCTTGTCTAAGTACTAAAATGTATCCGTCATCAAACCATTTTTTTATCTCCTCAAAAGCTACTTGGTTAAATAAACCAGCACTATCTCTTGTCTGGATAATTGTATTTGTCTTATGTTACTTGACTTTCAGCACTATTCCACTTTTCCACATTAACCCTTGTAATTATAGTAACCAAAACAATCCTGCTACACCTATGATCAAGATTCCCAAATAACTTCCAATATCAGTACTAATGGTTGCCAAGCTTGTTTCCCAGTACTCAACAAGGTCACTCTAAATCTGGTTTTTGGATACCTTCTTCCCTCATCTTCTATTTGTCTCCTTCTGCTTTTGTCTCTATTCCATGTCTGATGATGCCAGCTTCTTCCTAGCTCAGGGACTAATAGGTTTTCTCTCTGACTGGAATGTGGTTTCTCTGAATATCCACTTGGATTGTTTTCTTGTAGGGCACCTCACTTTCATCACATGTTATGATCTCAGTGAGGCTATTTCCTCACCATTGTCTGATCTATACAGTAATCCTGTTGTATTTCTTTCATTGCTTTACTTTTTTCCTTAATACCTCTCTCACCTCCTGGTTCATTAAAGTTATTTTATCTATTTATTTTAATATTTTATTATCCCAACAAGTATGTAAAAACATTTTTGCCTTTGTTTGCTTTGCGAATGATAACAATGTTCAATTCATAATATATGTTCAAAGGTATTTTTTAGAGAAATGCATGAGAAGAACAAAGGAAGGAATAAGTGAATAGCGGCTCATCTAACTTTTCATATGTGGATCTATGCTACAGCTTAAGTCCCTCTTAATTACTCAGTATACTCTTCCCTAAAATGGAAGCTGCAGAAGAATGATGTCCTTTTATCACTCACAAATAACACATATCACACAGTAGAATTCTCAGAAATATTTTAGAGAAGAAAAATCTTGCATGATTTCATGTGTAAATATTTTAAATAATTCAATATATAAATATATGTATGGCTACATTTTCAGTCTCTCATTTCCTTCTTTGAAACATTTCCAAATAGCCTCAAGGACAACAAAAAAAGTAATTTTACACGAACGCTAATTGATGCAATGCTTTCCAGCATGTGAGCCTAGTAGTCCATTCATTAACCACTAACACCAATTATGATTTCTTGCCATGATGATGCAATACTATCTGAATAGTTTAACCAATGTCATAGTATTATATCCACACAAGATTTTACTTTAATCAATTTCCCTTAATGTCTGCAAACATTAGCTAGAGCTACAAATGGAAGAAAAGAACTTAAGAATCAGTAGTGAGTGCTTTTAACAGCACATTAATAACTATGACATCATTGAGATAAAGCAAGGATGAAATAGAAGCTTTCCTCATTAAATATGTTGTAACTAGATTTTCTGCTTTATCTTTGTCCATTCTCTTGACTTATATGTCAAACTGTTGCAGATTTTTAATGAGCAGTTCATGAAAAGAAGCTTCAACAATTAGCTGATTGTCTTATTTGTGCCGAATAGAACATATGCATTTTATTGATGATTGATACTTGCTAAATCAATATGACAGATGACAAGGATTTTATTTTTACTTTAATTATGCTGTCATTTAATAATTACTTCATGTTTCCCTATTATTCAATCAGAATTTAGACTCTAATGCACAAAACACATGTAAAGAGTACAATTTCCCTGCTGGTCAGGTATCTGAATCTAACATGATAATTGACATTAGTTGACAATAAAAACATTAAATGTCTGCTAAATATATAGTTCTTTAAATCTGTTATGAGTATAGTTTTAAAATATGGCTCAAATCTTTATTCCATGACTTCTTCTGTTCTAGTGCACATTTCTGGAGGCTTCCATCATCTGTCATATCCTCCTAGCAAGTATGACCCTTTCCTGGATAGAAATTGAGTTCTTGTTAACAGGAACAAAGAGCCAAATAGTTGCTAAGGGGATTAAACATGTTCTTGGGCTGCATGTCTAGAATTCAGGCATTTTTTTCCCATCATGTGTTATTAGCACCAATTCTTAAATATCTATTGTATTATGCATCTATATACTTTAGATTCATTCATTAATTTACCAGATGTTTGGGGTATTTAAGGTCTTTTTCAAACAAATATCAAGTATTATCAGTATATATGGTGAATGTTTAAATTTTAAAAATTATTATAAAAGACACTTTGCCATTAATCTCCATAGTACGCCCTTAGCTTTGAGCACATTTATCCCATAGTTTCTGCCATAATTCTGTAATTCTTCTTTCTTGTCTTTTATGGTGAACAAAAATACAATGAATGCTGTGTCACTGTATTTAGTACCATCCAATGGAAAGGCAGGCTCATAAAAATATTAAGGTATGTCCTCATCTACCTCTTTTACCAGATCTTACAAGGTCACACATCTGGCTCTTCCCCAATGTAAAAAGGGACCATGGAAGGTGAATGTTTTGAATTCAGGACATCTAGGCAGCAAGATAGTGCATATAAATACATGCACATGACAAGAATTCCAAATCTACTTCAGAGAGTGGCAAGAAAAATGGTTTACATATGTTCAAAGTGTGTGTGTGTGTGTGTGTGTGTGTGTGTGTGTAGGGGGGGTCTTTTGAAAAGGATTAATGGCAATGGCTCATTCACTGTAGTAAATTTTTAAAATAAACATTCATTGTATATTCTGCTCAAACATCATGTCCTATATGCCTTAAAAATATGTGAGGGAAAAAATTAAAGTGACTCTTTGTGAAGCTTAGTGTCTAGTAAGTAAGAGTAAGAAACACTTGAATTAAATCACATTAATTACACAATTTGATGTGTACTATGAAGAAAGAGAGAGGAAATTTTTAAACAAGATTCTCAGGGGTACAATGCAAATAAATTAAGCCAATATCTGAAAGTGGTGGAGTTAGTCATGAGGAAAATAAGGAAAGTGTATTCCTGGCAGAAGGACTGGCGTGAGGGAAAATGTAAACTCAGGAAGTCTGGTACCTTTGAGAATCTAAAAACTGATTACTGTGCTTTGTCCAAGAGGATGAGGAGAGCTGCAATAAAAGTAGGAAGGAGAAGCAGTCAGAGATCAGACCCTGGAGAATTGTGTTAGAAACTTTGAGATGGGGGACTTTGCTAAAGCACAAAGGGAACCAGGAAAGATTTTCCAGGGAAAGGTGGTGATCTAAGGTATGGATTAAGAATGGAAACTGAGTTCCAGAACAAGAGTAAAAGTTGAAGTGAGGACCAGGGCTGGAAAATGAGACTAACTGAAACATTTCACATTTTATTTGACCCAATTAGAAAAAGAGAAGCTGAGGGATTAGAGAGAAGGAGATGAAAAGTAATGTATTTTAAGACGTTGGTGTCTTATTTGAACAGTCAGGTTGTTTCTCAAATAGTTCATGATCTCACACTTTCATTGATCTATAATCTTCCCCACATAGAGATCATCCATCCACACAATACTTATTTAAAGAAAGGAGTTCTAAATAACATTTCAATGTCTGACATGGTGTCAAAAAGCAATTATAAATAGTATTTCACTGTCTGACATGGTCACCAGTTAAGTGGAAAATGAGGGTAATGAGACCAGTAACCCAAGAATAGAGAGTCTTCTCCTTCCCATCTCAATATCTCTTCATTCTACAAAACATCACACAGGGGCATCATGATAATCTGAGTCTGTGAAACAAAAAAGATTAGGATGCTAATTCGGATCAAAACTTTACCTTTGACATCAGAAATGTTTTCAAAGTCAGAATTCTTTAGTCTTCTTCAGAGTTAATAAGTAACTATGCGGATCCTTCACAGAGCACTTGCTCCAATTTGACTCCCTTTCTCCACTATCTAACCCTAACTCCAGACTTTTCTGTATATTGCCTTCATTAATGAGCAAATAGTAAATATGTGGCTAGCTGAAGTGAGAAAAATGCATGTGTTCTAGAACTCATTCACTCTTAGTGAAAAAACAGGTTGGGAACCAATAAATATTTCCAAGTGAATGCATTTGTTATTAGATGGGGAAGACAGTTTTCTTTGTTTTACTTAGTTCTGAATTAGGTATAATTATATTACTTAATGACTGCTGTTATAAAACTAGAAATATACACCTTTCAGACTAGTCTATAATATCATGCATATATTTTTCCAACTAAGCTTGTCAGGGATTTGATTGGACCACTTATTTTCCACTTGAATATTGTTTTAAACCTACTTCACATACTCTTGACATTATTTTCTGCTCTATCTGCCCAAGCCCTAACACATTCTTCTACACATGTAATTGACAAAGATTTGGCTTATTTCTGAAACATGTGCTCTAATAGAAATATAGCATTTTTGTAAAATCAGCTTTTTATCTGCTTTTACTGAAGAAAGACTAGATTAAATCTATTATATTTCATAGGTTTTGAAATCTAAAATATAAATTTAAATTCCATTTAAAATATACTTTTATTTTGTACAAATCAAGTCATGAAACCTTTAGGTTTCCTCGTATAGTATATATACTGTACAAACATGTAATTTCTCATGCTGTCTATAAGCCCATACCAAATAGATTAGGTACTCAGCAAAGGCATTGACTAAAACTTATGTCCCCAACTTTGCATGATTCATTATCAACTGCATATCTGTTCTGTTGACTATTTAGATTATGTTTGAAATTACATTCATTAGCATCTCAAAATGATGTCATTTCCTAATAAATTATACTATAAATCAAAGTGTTAAAATGATTAATAATCTATAGTCAAAACCCCAAATGTTTAAATATTGAAAAGCTACAGAATATGATTAAAACTTCAGGGGCTATTTCCACTACACTCATAAATTTAAAGTTGAGAAAGTTTGGCTTATAATTTAGTGTGCTTTTTGTGAAAAGATTCCAGAAGTCACAAAGCCTTAAAGGTGGACATATATAAGCAATATTTTTCATTCTACAGTTGATGACCTTGAATTAATGAAATTTAAATTAATTTACTACTACTTTTACACGAAGAGGCATGCTCTAGGTCAGAAACTGGCTGTCTCAATTTCCATCTTGACATCATTTTTAATATATTCTCATTCTAATGAATTTGCTGAAAAATTTTAAAATAATATAGGGAAATGATTCATAATCTAAGATGGAAATCATCTGAGCCAGAAAAAATTAACAAACAAAAATGCAGTTGGGCTTTGTTTCAAGTTTACAATTTCACTTTGGATACTTTGGACCAACTCTCTCTCTCTCATCTCTCTTTCTTTGTATAATAACATGTATATGAACCTCTGAGAATGTTTGATTAGTTTTAGAAAGTATCTATAGTAATAGCTATTCATCGTTTATGATATTGTTAAATGTTATTTGATCACACTTGAAAACTACAATTGACTTTAGTGTTATTGCAACAAAATTTCCATTACAATGTTTAACCATATTTTTTACTATATACTGAGGCTAAAGCCCAGTTTTTATGATTCATTCTTATTCATACACAATGTTACTTTAAAGAACCTTCAGATTTCAAAGCTCCGGTGAATTCTGGCATGAAATCCATCCCATTATTACAAATAAATGAAGTTCCAAAATATTCCTTGAGAAAATCTACTTTTATTCCATCAGGAAAGAAATTCTAATTCTTGGGAAATTTGTCTCTATTAAGGCAAAATATGCCTTCTGAACATTTCTAACTTCTTTCCATAACTTTGTATCTCCAACTAAGTGACTTTTGTATCAGGAATCATGCCTATAACTGTTATGTAACATGTAAAAAGGGGCCTTGCAGATATAATTAAGATTAATTAGCGGCTCTTCCATATTAGTCTTATATGTGCTTAAGAAGATATAATAAATGTTTTGTCAGATCAGGTCTGCATACTAAACATGACTTTTTTGTGTTGTTTTTTATGTAACACTTCCAGATTTTTCACCTTTTGTTCTGGGTTACATTACATTCGTTAATGTCTTTCTTTTAAGCATGGCAAATACAACTAAGTATTGTAATTTTTCATTAACCCATTTTTTTACCATACAACTAAATTTCAGTTGATAAATTCTACGTTCCTATCAGTGTAAACAAAAACAAATTTCTGCCTTCATGAAACATATTTTGAACTATTTGTATGAGTAGAGATGAGTAATGTATTAATGTACACATTTCATCATTTAATAGAACATTGTGCTTGGGGGGAAAATAACCAATAAATGTGGATGGAGAGTTAAACTGGAATGGGGAAGAGAATGTTTGGGTAATGTCTCTGAGTGTCATTTTTAAAAATTTGAAAGAGATAAAGAAGTGAATGATATGGAAGCCTAAGAAATTTCTTTATAATTTTAAACAACTATTCACTTTACAAATATTCCTTATTGTGAAGGTAATTATTTTTAAAGAGAGTGGGCTGAGATCATAATTCTAATTTGTCCATATTACTAATTTAGTTTATGTAATTAGGACTCTCTCATCAGAAGCATTTATCCATACAAGCTGGACTATGTCAACCAATCTAACAGAATCATATTATCTTGATGAAATGAATCCTACTGGTAGGGAAAAGGAGAAGACAGACTGCTACACTTTGTAGTACTATGTGAAAATATTCTTGTCAGTTTAGTGTCTGTTTCAATAAGAGGAGTGGTTGGCATCTTTCAGTTAAGTTGTTCAATCAATCTCTTACACCAATTATGTTCTCATTCAATAAATATATCTTTAATTTCTCTCCAGAATATCATGAATGAGATTTGCAAATTCTGGAATCAATTGCAGCTTCAGCATTTACCAAAATCTTAGGTTAAAGATTTTTTAAAAAAACAAGAAGCATAATTTATACTGTTTCTCAGTTGTTGGAATATATATAAGCATGTAAAACTAATAAATGTCTCTTTCAATTAATATGGCTTGCATATTTGTTTGAAGTTCAGATACCTAAATTGAAATGCCTAAGTTTTTCCTCTTTCAAACAATTGATTCTTTCTATTTTTCTATTACTACTCCCATTCTTTATGATTAACATGATTAACTTCTTTGCTTGCTCTTGCTGACAGAATCCATTTATTATTAATTCTTTTATATGTATTAGTTATTTCATATATTTAACAATACTGTATAACATATACATGTTTTCAATGTCCTGGAATATTGTTTTACTTGTTAAAGTTTAATTCCTATGAAGCAATTGGCTCCTTCAATTATTTTTAAGCCATGTTGGTTATACTAATTTAATTTTTTTAATTTTTTCTAAGAGATTAGAAATGGAAATTGCATGCTTCTCCTTTTGATGCTACACTTTTCATCATTCACCTTTCAGAGTTGTTTAAATCCTTGGTCATATCTAGTCCATTTTATTATTCCCAGTTGTACCCATTGTCCACATGAAGATAAATCTCAAGCAGTGAAGAAGTATGAGGAAGTTTAAGTTGTCTCTTTTTCTGCATTTGTATTTTGGTGGTTCCTGCCTACCCCAATCAACTGTTTCTAGCAATTTCAAAAGGTTGTTCAGGTTTTTCATATCCTAGGAAACAAAATGGACATACTATATATTTGTGCTTTGTCTTTGTACTTTCTGTATTTTAAGGCTTCTATGACTTTTGTATCAGGAATCATCCCTATAACTGTTATGTAACATGTAAAAAGGGGCCTTGCAGATATAATTAAGATTATTAATCATTTAACATTGAATTAAAGAGAGATTATCTGAGTGGGTTTACTCTAACTGGATGCCTCTTTCCAAAGAATAGTTTTCTCTGGCTGGCCAGAGCAAAGGATGCCAAAGCTACTCAAATCACAAGAAAAATTCAATGCAGCCCTGTTTGGCTTGAAGCTGGAGGCTCCACATGCAATCATTAGCTTGACTTGTAGGAGTTGTGAACAATCCTTGGAGGACAGACAGTAGAGAAGGGGGACTCAGTCTTACTATAAGAAGCTGGGTTCTACCAACAGAATGAGTTTAGAAACACATTATTCTCCTGTGGCCCCAGAGAAGTTAACTGTATATGGACCTTGTGGGAACCTAAGCAGAGAATCTCTATTAGAACCTGCTCATAGGTGTTTCAGCAAGTATGTCTCTATAATTTTTCATGAAGATAGAGAAAAGTAATTCTCCCAAGAATGCTGAAATCTGGCAAACTGTTTCTCAAGACCCAGTCAAACGTATTCCTTTTTGGAGCATTACATTGTGCTCTTGACTGAATTGATCTCTTCCTGATCAATGATCTTTTTGGCATATCTCTGCATGTCCCACGTTATTTCTTATCATGTGATTATAATGACATTTTGTGCCTCAATTTTTCTCTCAGCAGACCATTCAATCTCATAAAGAATATTTATGTACTAAGTATTAGATCTTCAGTAATGAGCAATCCTTGAGAATAATAGGAGCTTTATTTATGACTATTTAATTAATACATGCTAAATGGCTCCACTGATATGATGGTGAAAATCCTCTGTATTTAAAAGCTGCTCCTTGGAAAAAAACTTTCTAAATATTGTTATGTCTTCTATAACCTAAAATAATGAAAAAATTGAATTGAAATAATTTAAAAGAAATAGAATATTGCATTTAAATGATTTGCTGATTTGTAGTTCGAGTTTTATCATATATTTTAAAAGAAGCATTGAAAATAACTACTGCATTGTTGAAACAAAAATCATGCCATTTTTCTCCACTTCAAATGCACCCACCAAGCCAAAGACTCCCTTGTGTTAACAACTAAATTATCTTCTGGATGTAATACAGACTTGGAGCACTCCATCACTATTATCTCCTGAAGCTGAACTAAATTAGTAACTTGAAATTATCAATTCCTAATAGGGTACTGAGTCAAGTATTTAAGGGTTTTTAGGAAGATTTAAAAATGAATGGAATGAAGACATAATGAGTCAGAGAGAAGAAAGGATAATATAGCATTTTTTCTTAATGATAATCTTCCTTTTTGTTCTACTTCTTTATTATATTTGCTTAGATAGAAAGCCACTCATCAAAAATTACTATCATGGTTATGTACATCTGTATGGCCTTGTTTACTTTATAGAATTAATTTGACTTTAGAATCATACTACAAAGCAAATGATAAAATACATGATTACAGAAATTTAATGAGGAAAGTCCATGCTCAAGGAAGTAAATGAGGGAGTATACAGATATGTGAAAAAAAATAAATCACAACACTTAACTAACCAACTTTGAATATTTTGAAAGTACTATTATTGATCGTATAGTAGCAATTTGAATAAAATGCACTTGATCATTTATTAAAAATAGTGGTTCAACTAATGCTTTCTAATTGCAGAAATTATATTTGTTAGTATATATTAGTGTTTAGAAAGGAAAATCTCATGGAATAATTATATTGAATATTTTTACAAATAAGAATTTATTACTATTGTTTATTATTGTAAATAAAAAAACTCAAGTAGATGATAACATGAAACCATTATTCCTAGAAGAAAGCTAAACAATTCCAATTATAAGATGAACCTTCAGGATCCTTGGTCAGGGCAGGGAACCAGCATACTAACTTCCCTCTTGAAGCTGTTCTCATTTTAGACCTTCACTTATTTGAAACACGAGATTCCCTGCTTGCCATGTTGATGGCTACATCCTAAATGTTTTTACAGAGTGGATATTCCTGGTCAGTCTCCATGTCAACAGCATATCTTTTTAAAAATATATAATTATCACATGTTAATTTTACAAAGTAAGAGGTTACTTGTTCAAAATAATGGATTGCGTTTTTACATTTCCATGCATGAGTATGATGAATATTGATCACGCCAACTGTCCGGTCACTCTTTGGCCCCATTCCTCACACCATTTGGTCCCTTCCTCTTCCCTGATAAGCCTTCTATTATCATGTCATCGTTTTTTCCATCAAGATACTATTCACAATAGTGGATAAAATGAATGGGCTTAGATGCCCATCAACAGATGAATAGAGAAATTATATCTACTCCCTATTTCTCTCTCTCTCTCTCTCTCTATATATATATATATATATATTTTTTTTTTCTCCAGAATGGAGTACTAGTCAACCATAATAAAGAATAAAATCAGGAAAATGGAAGGAACTGAAAATTATTATATTAAGTGAAATACAAACTTCAGAATCCATTCCTACTTTAATTTAAATTGGCATTTGATGTGATCATTAAATATGTAAATTAATGGTACAGCCAACCAATTTTGTATAAGCAGAAATCTTTTTTTTCTTTATATATCCTTTTTTTGGTACATTTTAGGTATACAATATAATGACATTCATCATTGGAAATTTTCACCTTTACATAATCTCTTCATTCTTATATTTTTCCCCCTTCCCCTGCCCTCCCTTCAACCACTCCATCCCTCCCTATTTAAAGAGACTTTGCTTTTTTCCATTTTCTCATATTAATTCCATTCCCTTCTTTGCTTTCCCCACCCCTCCCACTTTCCTTTCCCCTTTGCCTTTTATTCCTATTTCACATTATCTATTATACCTTTTAGTCCCTATTTACACTTTCAGTTTCTCACACTAGAGAAACTATTCAGTATTTACGCATGTGTGTGCTATGTGTTTCACTTAAGAATATGGCCTCAATGTGCATCCCTTTAGCAATAAATGTCTCTAATTTCTCACTTTTTATGGCTGAGTAGTACTCCATTTTATAAAAAACTACATTTTCTTTATCCAGTCTCCAGCTGATGGGCATTTGGGCTGTTTCCAAGTTTTAGCTATTACAAACTGTGCTGCTATGAACATGGGTGAACATATATCACTGTGGCATGATTCTTTTAATTCTTTGGGGAAGACACCCTGCAGGGGAATAGCTGTGTCAAATGGGACTTCTAGTCTGAGTTCTTTGAGGTATCTCCATAATGATTTCCACAGTGGTTACACCAGTCGAGGATCCCACTAGCAGTGGAGCAGTGTTCCTCTTTCCCCACAGCCCCGCCAATATATGTTATTGTTTGATTTCTTGATAGCAGTCATTCTTTCTGGGGTGAGGTGAAATCCCAGCACTGTTTTCATTTGCAACTCTCAAATGACCAGTGATGTTGAACATTTTTTCATAAGTTTATTTGCCATTTCTACTTCTTTGTCTGAGAAATGTCTGTTCATTTCAGATGCCCGTTTTTGGAGAATTAGTGAGGTCTGATTTTTTTAAGTTCTTTATAGATTTGAGATAGTAGACCTTTGTCTGAGGGACCTCTGGTGAAAATTTTTTCCCTCATTGTGCGTTGTCTCTTCACACTGCTGGTGGTTTCTCTTGCTGTTCAGATGCTTATTAGTAAGAAGAGATCCCACTTGTTGATTGTTTGTGCTAGTTCACGGCAAGTTAGGTTCTTTTCATAAAATCTTTTCTTACATCAATGTCTTAAAGAGTTCTACCTAACCTCTGTTTCAGCCAATTCAGCGTTTCTTTTTCAATATTTAGATCTTTAATCCATTTCGATTTTAGTTTAGTGCATGGTGAGAGATATAGGTCTAGTTTTAGTCTTTGGCAAGTTGAAACCCAATTTTTTGAGCACCATTTATTAAAAAAGCTATCTTTCTTCCAGTGAGGGTGTTCGGCTCCTTTGTCAAAGATGAGGTGCCTGAGTGTGTGTGGAGTTGTTTCAGCATCTTCTAATCTGTTCCCTGGTCATCAGGTCTGTTTCTTTGCCATTACCATGCTGTTTTCATCACAGTAACTTTATATTATAGTTTCAAGATGGGGGTTGTAATATCCCCTGCCATGTTTTTGCTACCTAGAATTGCTTTTGCTATTCTGGGCCTCTTTTTGTTCCAAATGAATTTTGGGATTGTTATCTCCAGGTCTATGAAGTATGCTGCTGGGATTTCAGTTGGGATTGCATTGAATCTATATAGCAGTTTTGGAAGTATGACCATTTTTACTATGTTGATCCTTCCTACCCAGGAGCAAGGGATGTCTTACCATTTTCTGACATTGATTTCAATTTCTCTTTTCAAAGGGCTATAGTTTTCAGAGAAGAGGTCTTTGATTTCTTTTGTTTGGTTGATTCTTAGGTATTTCACTTTTTTGGATGGTATTGTGAAAGAAATTGTTTGCCCTATTTCTCTCTCAGTGGGTCTGTTGTTCATGTAGGGAAAGCTATTGATTTTTGTGTGTTGACCTTATATCCAGCTACTTTACTGAATTTGGTTATTAAGTCTAGAAGAATTTTGGTGTTGTTCTTGAAGTCTTCTATATGGAGTATCATGTCATGTGCAAATAATTGCAATTTGACTTCTTCATTTCCTATCTTTATTCCTTTTATTTCTTTCTCTTGTCTCATTGCTGTGGCTAATGTTTCCAAAACTATATTGAACATGAATGGTGATAGTGGACATCTTGTCTTGTTCCTCATTTTCGTGTGAAGGAATTCAGTTTTTGACCATTTAGTATGACTTTAGCTATTGGTTTTCAATAGATGGCCTATAGTTCTCTTTTTTGGTTGCGTCTTTCTCTGCTTTGGGGATCAAGGTATTGATTACTTCTAGGAGTGAATTCAGGGGTATTGCTTCCCTTTTAAATTTGTTGAAGAGTATAAACAGTCGTGGCAGTAGTTCCTCTCTAAATGTCTTGAAGAATTCATCAGTGAAGCCATCAGGACCTGGGCTGTTCATAGTAGGTAAGTTTTTTAATTATGTTTTCTATTTCATTGATTGATTTTGGGTTGTTTAGGATTTTTAGGTCTTCTTTCAGCATTGGTAATTCATGCTGTCTAGGAATCTGTCCATTTCTTATATGTTTTCCATCTTATTGGAGTATAGGTTCTGGAAGTAGGTATTGATGATCCTCTGGATTTCTGTTGGGTCTGTTGTATTTTCACCCTTTTCATTCCTAATTGCATGGATTTGGGCCTTTTCCTTCCTTTTTCTGATAAGGTTGGCTAAGGGTTTGTCAATTATGTTTATTCTTTTGAAGAACCAACTCTTGGTTTCATTGATTTTTGTGTATCATTCTCTTAGTCTGCATTGCATTGATTTCTGGCCTGATCATCATAATTTCCTCCTTCTATGGGTATTGGGTTTTTTCTTTTCTTTTTCTAGAAGCTTGAGGTTTAGCACCAGGTTGTTTAATTGGGCTTGCTTTGTTTTCTTAATATGAGTATTCACTGCTGTGAATTTCCCCCATAAGACAGCTTTCATTGTGTCCCATAGATTATGGTATGTTGAATTGTCATTGTCATTTAATTGAAGGAACTGTCTGATTTCTTCTTTAATTTCCTCAGTGACCCATTTGTTATTCAGAAGTGTGTTGTTCAATTTCCATATATTTATGAATTTTTGCCATTTGTTTTGCTATTGATCTACAATTTCATCACACTATGGTCTGATAATATACAGCAGATAACTTCAATTCCTTTACACTTATGTAAATATGTTCTATGAGTGAGTATGTGGTCTATTTTGGAGAACGATCCATGTGCAGCTGAACAGAATGTGTATTATGATTTTGTGAGGTGAAACACTCTGTGAACATCTGTTAAATTTGTTTGTTCAAGAGTTTGATTGAGTATTTAGTTGCTTGTTTCTCATCTAGTTGATCTGTTTGTGACAATGTGGTAATGAGGACTATTGTATTAGTACTTATGTGATTTTTCATGTCTGTTAGTATTTGTTTCATATAGTTGGGTGCACTAGTGTTTGGTGCAGGGATATTTATGATTGCCATTTCTTTTCCTTGGATTGTTCTCTTTACAAGAATGTAGTGTCCTTCTTTGTCTTTCTTGATCAGTGTAGGTTTGAAATCCACTTAGTCTGCAAAGAGGATAGCTATTCCTGCTTTTTGGGGGGTCCCTATCACATGGAGTATTGTTTTCCACCCTTTAACTTTCAGTCTATGAGTTTCTTTTTGAATTAAATGTGTTTCTTGTATGCAGCATATTGTTGGATCTTGCTTCTTGAGCCATTCTGCCTGTCTATTTCTTTTGATTGGTGAATTTAGACCCTTAAAATTGATGGTTATAACTGATTCATATTAACTTATCATTGTCATGATTTGTTCTTTTTGTTGGATTCTCCCCTTTTGAGTTTAATTTCTTGTTGTGCCCAGTGGATTCATTCTGTTGGGCTTCCTGGGGTCGTGGTCCTCATTGTCTTTTCCTAGGGTATCGTCTAAAACTTTTTGGAGTCCTAGTTTGGTATTCATGAAGTTCCCGAGGTGCTCTTTATCATGAAAGCATCTTATTTCTCCATCAATCTTGAAAGATAGTTTTGCAGGGTATATCAATCTGGATTTGAGGCTGTTTTCCTTTAGGGCTTGAAATAAATCACTCCAAGCTCTTCTTGCCTTGAGGGCTTGCATTGAGAAGTCTGCTGCGATTCTTACCACTTTCTTTATAGCTTTAATTGTAAGACACATTGTTACATAGATCCATTGCATTATATTTAGCATTGTCAGAATTTCAGATCTTTGACTTTTTTCCCATTCTCACTTTCTAAACTTTGATTGTCTAGCTAAGATAACAGGAAAGTTGATGTTCATGATATTGATGTGACATACTAATCTTTTTGTCAAGTAATATAATTACCACTATTAATGGCTACAAATCATTTTTATGTAGGGACCACAAAATTGTATGCAATAATAATTAAAGTTAACATAATTTAATCTCTGTTCTATAGAGTAAAGAACGACATCTGTTTTAAAAGAAAATCATAGAAAAGAATAGCAGAAACTTTATGTGAAGGTGAAATTAAGTTGTAAGTAGTTAGGTATCATTACTACACACTAATCAATACATTGAGGCTTAGGGAACTATAATCCCATTAAGTTGCATTTGACATCAAAGATGACAATACAGCCTCCAAAAGACTGTGTGTAAAGAAAACAAAAATATATTGATGATTATGTGGAAGCAATATACTATACATCCATATTGTTGACAATGCTTTGTATGCCAATTTACATTTTCTATAATATTACTTGTGATATAAGCATTTTAAATAGTACCTCAATCTATACACTATAAAAAAGACAGATTATATTAATAATGTAAATTCTCATTCACACTGTGAAGGGCACTTTACATACTAGTTTGATTTTTAAATTAAAGTTCTTTTGAGAGTAGTTTTAAATAGAGAAAAATTGAACAGAAATAGTATAGTTCCAATAGGCACATCTTTGTTTCCTCTGGATTCCTCAAATGGCAGTATTTTTCATCAATGTGGTATATTTGTTAAAATTGATTATTCATTTATAATACTAACAAAAGCTCATAGATTACATTAGTTTGTTCTTTGTGCTCCACAGTTATGACTTCTGACAAATAGAGGCTATTGTTTCTTCTATTATGATATCATATAGAATAATTTTACCTTCTACAAATTGACGTGGTTTATTTCTTCACCCTCCCCATCTCCTTCTAAACCCTTAGCAATCACTGACTTTTCTTTATCTCTACTGTTCTGTCTTCTCCAGAAAGGTTTCTAGCTGGAATCAAACAGTATATATATTTTTTCCAAATAAGCAATTTGGTAGTAACTATTCAAGTATGCTCATGACTTTTTGTGGCATGACAGCTCATTTATAAAATCACTGCATAATAGGGCATTATAGCTGATACCAGATTTTGTATGCAATCACCTTTGAAGGACAACATGCTTCTTTCTACTTACTGCTGATTATGAATAAAACTGCTATGAACATTCATGTACAGGTTCTGTTCATCTAATTTGAGTAAAAAAGGAACCTAAGGATTATGATTACTCAATCATGCTATAAATACAATGTTTAGCAGTGTATGAAATAATTTGATTTTAAATTTAATGATTCCTCCAGATTATATATTTCAAAAATGGATTTAGAATCAGACTTTTTGTATGCTACAAATAAGTTATTCTTGGAAGACCATAAAATATGTAGTGTTTACAATTTTTATTTAAGAAATTTTACAAAACAATCAGAAAATGAAGAAAAAAGTAAGATATTTATTGAAAGTATATCATCTCTCAGACACTGTATTGAAATGTGTGGTAGCTGTGTGTGTGCATGTGCGTGCGTGTGTGTGTGTTTACTGTTAGAAGTCAGTATTATATGTAGAGACTTTCCGACTGATGCTCAGCCATACATGAGTGGGCTTTGGATATAGAACACTTCCTGACAAATAGAGAATCAACACACCTTGCACCAGGCTTGGTATCACCTTGTTTGGGGACAAGTTTCCCTGGTTCCGTTTCAATGTGTACTCCTCCATTCTGCTTAAGGTCATGTACCAACGGCCCACAAGGTCAGCTCCAGCTTTCAGAATTTCAGACTCCATAGAGAGGGTTCCCTGAACTGTAGCACAGGAGGCATAGAGTACCAATAGACTACTTGTTCTGCATCAGCTACCTTGAACCATCGGGGAGAACCAATAGCCATGGAGGAGTTTTGCATTCTATTGGGATAAATCTTGGTCTGCCCCTTCTCCATCGCATTGTCTTTGTTTAGGCTACTATAACCTGGATTGCTTATAGAGGAATGTATGCCTCAGAGTACTAGAAGATGGAAAATATAAAATCAAATTCCTGGTAGATTTGTTATCTGTGAGGGCCTGGTTTCCATTCCATACTTGATGTCTTCTAGATGTGTCCTCACATGATAGAAAGAAGGAAGGGTGTTCTCTTCATCCTTTTTACATGAGAATTATTCCACTGGTAATGATTCCACCCTATTGGCAAATTCAGCTCCCAAAAAGCTCCACCTCCCTGTGCCATCACATTGGTCATTAGGTTTCTAAATATAGATTTTGATAAGACACAAATATTCAGACCATAACAATGAGTAAACATGTTCATTCAACACTTCCCTGGGTTGTTTTTCTTTGATGACTGTGATACCAAGGACAAGTGGACAGAATATTTCGATTTTGATTCCTGTTGTTTGGCACAGTGTTGACCTTTCCTATTCTCCATATATTTCTAATCTTCACTGGGCATTTGTCTACAGTGAACACTGATTTATTTGACATAAGCAAAATAAAGCTTTTATATAAGTTACACCCTTGAGTTTGAGAGATTAATTTGAGCTATGTTCTCACTTCTTGTAAATAATATTCATGGATTATTGGCCCAAAACAAAAAGCACTTCAAATGTTCTTTAAATAGATTATGGATCATGAGATTATTTTATATTTTTATGATGAAAAAATCACATAGGTAAAAAGAATCATCAATATGAACAACACTATGAATTAATCTTGAGATTACAGCTGTTATGAAAAAAGCTACCAACTAGCAAGCATTGCACAATTCTATCTATAAATATGAAAGACTCCTATGTGTGTCTGAATAACTACTTTTGTAGGATTTAGTATAAAAGTAAAAGGGACACAGAAACATTCTGTAGCTTGGATTTCTTTTGATACAGGCAATAGTCACATTATTGTATAAATGTAAAAATATTCCAGCAGAACAAAGGCCATTTTCTTTACTTACTTGGTGTATATTTTGACTAACAAAAAAACATTAAAATATATAAATATTTTATTATAATCCATCTGTTGTGGTTTGGATTCTGAATCTCCCCATCTTAAGCCTCATGTGTTGAGAAGTGATGCATTTGGAAAGTGATTAGATCATAGGGGACTTATGTATTCAGAGCTGATCGAGCTGTTAGGAGGTGAGGACTGGTTGGAAGAGAGAGCATGACCTGGAAGGATACATCTCCTTTGTAGTTTCCTCCTTTTGTTGTCAGCTTCCTGGCCATCAGGGCAGAGGAAGTTTTCCTCCACCATTCCTTTCTGTCACACAGTTTCTGCATTGAAGCTAGCCAGTGAATAGATTCATGGGCCAAAATAAATTTCTCAAACTTTAAACTGTGGGTGTTGGGTTTGTGTCTCATCAATGAGAAAAGAGACTAAGACAACCCCCCAACAGATGGGAAAGATAGTCATTCTTTAAACATGATACATTAAGTGGTAAATCAGGAGGATCCTAAAACTATTAGGAAGCAACCTTAGGAAGATTAGTTGGATCTTTCAACATACAAAATTTATTTAACAAAAACATTCTAATAAATTATTTGTATTATCTCCTCTGTTTTCTTAGTTTTGATATCTGATTGAACACAACTATACTGTGGGAAATTAAAAGAAAACTTCTGTTTCAGCTTTGATAAATAAATTGATGTATGTGCTCCACATTTGAGTCAATTTAGGATATATTGAGATGTTCAGAGAAAAATATGGAAACTCACATTTAATGAATACATTTATTGAGATCTTTCTGCCTCTCCTTTTATGGAATGCTATTTTAGCCCTCTTCATAGAGAATCTAGGCATAAATAATTGAGGGAAGCTAGTGGGCTGCTTCCAATAAAGTATTCTGATATTTTAAACCATGTAGAAAATACAGCTCTCTAGTCTGGACAAAATGGTATAGACTCTTCTATCCCTACTACTCCTCACAAAGCACAGTTTAAATCATGAACATTATGCAAGTGAGAACCAAAAGATAACTGAAAGTTGGGGTCCAAAGATGCACTGTTGCCACACACCAGGACATCAGAAGGCCACCTAAAATATCACCCTTTTTATAAACTCAGTCCCAGTATTGTCCAAATTTCAACCAAAGAAAGGAAGCTTGCCCAGGCAGAATTATTTCTTTTCCAGGTCTAATGGGAATCATTCTAGTTCCACCAGGTGAGCTGAATTAAATAAGAAAAATAAACCAATGAAAAGTGCCATGACAGCCAGTTGTGAGGATGCTATAACTTCTCTACCATATACGCCCTATCAAGGGCATTCATGACAGCACCTGCCTGAGAGGCTCTGTCCATCACCAGAGTCTGAAATGTCTCCCCATTTACTCCAATTAGATATACTTTTCAGCAGAGCACACTGGAAAGGGGATCATGCCAATATAAACACTCGAGACATTCTCCCTTGCTATGAGCTTGAGATCTGCCTCCACCAGCACAGAGATACACAGCAGCTGGTGGTGATGGGGAGCGGTATCCCACCACCAAGAGAACCTGGCCTAGCATGTGTAGTTTACCTGCTCTTCAGAAACTCCTCTCACACACCTACAGGCACCAGCTGGTCTGGCCTGGGGAAACTTCTCCTGTCTTTTCCAGGAGTTCAGGTAGCACGTGATAAATTGAGCAGACAAAATATTTAAATGATTGTCACTGGAACCAGAGCCCAAAAGAGTAGTTCAGGACATGCACATCAAACCAGAACAATGTTACCATTCATTAAAATAAAAGGCTTAAATATGGAAGGTTCTTCTAACATGGTAAGCAAAATGTACAGAAAATTATTGAAGATTATTATACTAAGAACAAATAAACTGCTAGTGCTAAATAGACAAAAGATGTATGATAACTGGTATTCCTTTTTCTGTTGGAATTTTCACCAAATTTTAACCTGATTATGTGTGAAGACATTATGTTGGAATTGGATAACTTAACAGTAAAACAGCATTGTGGATAGAAGAGTTCAATTATCCCTCAATGGTGAATTTTTTCTTTAAACATTTTTCATTTTATTAGCCTTTATATTTAAGCAAAGTCTTGAATAGAGCTTAAATCCTTTGTCATTTTCCCTGTAAACAATGTGAATTTTCAAGTAAACATTCTCCAAATTATATGAACTTTTAATTTCCAAATTGTTATTTAACAAAATAGCATGTGAAGTAACATAGGGCATACGCTTTGAACAAAATTTTGCCATGCCATTAACATTTCTGACAAAAGAGACAAAAGTGGCAGGTAGCTTTCAAAACAAAGAAGTGTATAAAATGAGAACATCCATTTCCTGTCATTCTAATGAGGCATCTTCTGCTGGTAAAATAACTGCCTTCCATAATTAACAGCTCAGGGATATGTTAGAGGTAGGCAGAAAGCTCTTTCAAACTCTGCAAGTACCTCTTAATCATTTTATGTAACTTCTTACTGAAAATTACTTGTAATCAATGCTTGTTTATTTCTTCTTATATTTTAACTTTACCAATTAAATGGAAAACAGAAATGTCTTATTATTTATGGTGTAAACAAAACCAAAATAATGTTCATTTAGATGATAATCAACCTTTTTTATTCATTGTTCATTATGAAATACTAAAGAATGTAAAGAAATAATAGATTAGTATAACATAAAACAGGAAAAGTTATTTAAAAAACAATAATATTAATTTAGGACTTTTCATGGCTGCATGCAGCCTTCAAAATTTAACATAATAAACTATGAGGAAGATAACATTGTATATATTTTCAGTTGTATTTGTGTATTTTCTTGAAAATATTAAAATTACTTAAAAATAAATTATGTAAAACATGCTAGATGAAAATAGTTCATTTTTATACTTCTGTTAAGTAAGCCAGAGTGTAGAGGTACATAAATGCCTAAAGGAATAAACTTATACTCAGGTACTTGTTTCTAGGAGATTTTATTTAAAATCACACCATTTCCAATGTAAATTTTATTTCTAGGCATTTGAATCTCTTCAATATTGTTAATCAACTGGGAAAACTTTACCATGGGAAATTATAGTTGCAAAAATAAACATAAATCTCTGTTTTAAAAAATGAAAAATTAAATGTGCCAAAAATTTAACTTTGTTATATGCAACCTTCAGGAATATAGAAATGAACAACTATAATGTGGCAGATTTTGCATTGAGCTGAACGTGAACCTCTTGGGGTGACTTTCATCTTCTGATCTACTTCAGAGTTCTCCTATAGCAAATGGAAGAATAGTTATCTTAACTTCTCTCTCTTCTAGACTTATCCCTAGATTTTTATGAGAAATTTTCCACTGAAAATCTTATACTGCCAGTAAACAAACCACAAAAATCCCTTGATCCCTGTTTGCTCATTTTTGGGGAACTATTTCAATTGTCCTAGTTAGTACCTTCGATTATGTCATTGCCTCTTGCATCATTTCACGTTTATAAACTTGAAATTACTCCAATGATTTTCTGTCTCCACAGAGGTCAAATTTATTTCTTTGAGCTTATCCTCACTTTTTTATTATCCCTTTACCATCCTCTAAATCTGCATTCTTCATTTTCATGTGTAGAACAAACATCAAAATATTGATCCTTCTGATTTTGTTTCTAGTCTCTTTCTTTTATTCCAATACATTTTCAACTACTAAAAGGTAGTTCAAATTTAAATAACAATTAGCTATTTACATTCCTTAGGAAATCCCTTGTAGACTCTTCACTCTTCACTTCATTTTTGAGGAAAAAAAGGAGACCCCTGAGATGGTGGATTAAAAAAAAAAAAAAAGACCTCAAGAAAAACAGTGGATATTGAAGAACTCAAAGCAAATTCAGAAAAATTTATTCATCTGATTAAAAACATTAAAACCAAAGACAATAGGGATTTATCCACTTTTTTATTATCCAATATGTTGGCATATATTTTTTCACACTAGTCTCATGATTTTTCAATTTTTGTTACATCAATATTAAGATCACCTTAGGGCAGGGGATTTAGCTCAGTGGTGCAGTGCCTGCCTGGCAAGCATGAGGCCCTGGGTTTGATTCCTGGTACCAAAAAAGAAAAGTGAAAAAAAAGACCAAAAAAAGTGCCCCCCCCAAAAAAAAACCTTTAAAAAAGAATTAAGATCACCTTAAGAATCCACTGAGAAAGAAATCAGGAAAAATAATTCCAATCACAATAGCTTCAAAAAATATATGCCTAAGAATTTACCTAACCAAAAAAGTAAAAAACTCTATAAAGAAAACTATAGTGCTCTGAAATAAAGAGATTGAAGAGGATATTAGAAGATGGAAACCCAACTCTTGTTTTAAGATAGACAGAAATAATATTATCAAAATAGCCATATTAACAAAAAATGATACATAGATTTAATGCAATTCACATCAAAATATTACCAGAATTTCTCACAGAACTAAAAAAGAACTAAAATTTATATGGATCCAGAAGAGACCCTGATTTGCGAAAGCAATCCTGAACAACAAGAGCTAAGAAGTAGGCATTACAATCCTGGACTTCAATTAAAACTACAAAGCTACAGTGAAAAAACAGCATAGTACTGACACAAAAATAGACATGTTAACCAGTGGAATGGAACAGAAACCAACCCAACCACCTTTAGCCATCTGATGTTTGAAAAAGGGGTCAATAATAGCCATTGGAGAAAAGAAAGCCTCTTTAACAAACGGTGCTGGGAAAACTGGTTATCCACATTGAGAAGAATGAATCTAGATCCATATCTTTCATTTTGCAGTAAAATCAAATGAAAAATGAACAAAGATGTAGATATAAAAACAGAAACACTGAATCTACTGGAAGATGATATTGGAAAAACTTGAAGACACAGGCATAAGCAAGGACTTCTTGAACCAAATACCAAATGCACAAGAAATAATACTAAGAACTAACAAATAAAATTACATCAAATTAAAAACAAGTTCTGCACAGCAAAAGAAATAACAAACTGACTTTATTTAAAACTTCATTTGATTCTTCTCTTCAGTCTCTCCAGAGGTATGTCAATCTTTTTTATCTTTTTTTTAAACCTCACTTTTTTTTCTTTTAAACTTCACCTTTCTATTGCTTTTCTGCTCTTTATCTCATTTATTTTTGTTCCTGGTTGTTTTGGAGAATGTTTAATTATATGTTGAATTATAACCTGTCAAGACTGGATTAGGAAGAAATGGAAAATCTGCATATATAAATGAGGAATGAGATGATTGAATCAGTAATGAAAATTTCTACCACCAAAGAAATAATAGAAAGAAAGCAATTGACCACAATAGGACAAACTCACAGCGACCATCATTCTCAAAAGTGAAAATTTGAAACCTTTTCCTATAATGTCAGTAACAAGACAAAGAAATTGAAAAGAAGGAACTAAAGCTTTTTGTTTGCAGATCTTAATATAAAAGTCTATTTTTTTTATCTTAATAAACTTAAGATTCAACCGAAAAATAAAATCTCTCAGAAAAAATGTAGTTACAACTGTAGGATACAAACCAGGTGAATTGGCACACACCCATAATCTCTGCACTGGAGAGGCTGAAGCAGGAGGTTTTCTGGAGTTCGAGACCAATCTGAGTTATATAGTGAGTCTAAGGCTAGCCAGGACTACATAGGAAGATCCTGTCTCAAACAAACAAACAAACAAACCCAAACAAACAATTGTAAGATACAAAATCAACATAAAAATAATTTGCATTTCTATCCATTAACAATAAACTACTCCAAAAAACGTAAAAATCAAGGAAATCTCACTTAATCTGTTTAAAAATAATGAAAGATTTAGCAGTACATTTAAGAGAAGAAATGAAAAGTTTGTATGTAAAAAATTATAAAACATTAATGAAATAAGCTGAAGACACAAATTAATGAAAAAGAAACTTGTGTTCATGGATTTGAAGAATTAATGATGTTCAAAGGCTATATTACCCAAAGCGATCACCAGATTCAGTTTACAGGGAAAGAGGGAGTGTTTTCATTGAAGTAATTTATAGACAATAATAAACTGGCTAACAGACTTTTAGAATACTGCTTTTGTATGCTGGCAATTCTAAATAAAAGCATTGACTTAAAAAAATCATGATTACTTATAAATGAGTTGCTCCTCTTGAATATAATATACAGCTTGTGATATATATAATAAACATGATATATATTTAGGTTTATATTTTGGTGAATATAATTTTACAAAAATATTTAGAGTCAAAGAAATCTGAAAGCCACAGAATCACTTCCTCAGAAACAAAGATATGAATAATATTTCAAACTATGAGATTTATTATAAAAAATTTGAGTACCAAATATCACCTTATAGTTAATATTTCGCAGTTATTTTACTTCTTTAAGTGAAAGAAAACTCTCAACATTAAATTAACAAAAAATACTACTTTTAAATTATGAGCAGTTTGACCAATGTGTCTACACTTACTTTTTCAACAGGAGTACATGCAAAAGCTCAATTTTGAGGAAATCATTGACAAATTTGCATGGTAATTTTATAAAAAGAAACTGTAATGTCATTTTTCATATTGCATAAAATCAATATGAAGTTTTTATATTTAAAAAAATCTATTGATATATTTAAGCATTGAACAACTTTATTTCTATTTATGTTCAATGGTTCTATATTTCTTTGTCTCCTTTTTCTGTATTAAATTATTTTATTGGTACATTGTAGGTATACAACAAAATTACTTTTCCCATTGGGAATTGTACCCTTACATAATGCATCTTAGGGCCGGGGATTTAGCTCAGTGGTTTTGCCGCCTGTTGTGAAAGCACAAGGACCCGAGTTCAATCCCTGGTACCAAAAAAAAAAAAGATACATAATGCATCTTGGTTCTTATGTTTTCCCCATTCCTAGCCCTCCCTTCACCCGCTCCACCCTTCCCTATTTACAAAGACTTGATTTCCATTTTTTCCATTTCTCATCATTTTCCTTTCCCTTCTTTCCTTTCCCCTGTCCCTCCCACTACCCCTACCCCTTTGAACCTTTTCTTCCTATTTTACATTATCGATTATTCATTCAAATCATTGGTACATTTTAGGTATACGATATAATGACATTCATCATTGGAAATTTGAACCTTTACATAGTCTCTCTTGGTTCTTATATTTCATCCTTGCCCAGCCCTCACTTCAACCCCTCCATCCCTCCCTATTTACAAAGATTTTGTTCCTATTTTTCCATTTTCTCATATTAATCCCATTCCCTTCTATCCTTTCCCCTAGCCCTCCCACTTCCTTCCCCTTTGCCCCTTTTCTTCCTATTTCACATTACCTATTATACATTTAGTCCTTATTTACACTTTCAGTTTCTCACACCAGAGAAACTATTCGGTATTTACACATGTGTGTCCTATTTATTTCACTTAAGAGTATCACCTCAATGTGCATCCACTTAGCTATAAATGTCTCTAATTTCTCATTTTTTATGGCTGAGTAGTACTCCATTTTATTTTTAAAAAACCACATTTTCTTTATCCAGTCTCCAGTTGATGGGCATTTGGGCTGTTTCCAGGTTTTAGCTATTACAAACTGTGCTGCTATGAACATGGGTGCACATATATCACTGCGGTATGAATCTTTCAATTCTTTGGGGAAGATTCCCAGCAGTGGAATAGCAGAGTCAAATGAGACTTCCAGTCCTCGTTCTTTGAGGTATCTCCATACTGATTTCCAGAGTGGTTGCACCAGTCTACACACCCCCCAGCAGGGGAGCAGGGTTCCTCTTTCCCCACAGCCCACCAGCATTTGATATTGGTTGATTTCATGATAGCACCCATTCTTTCTGGAGTGAAGTGGAATCTCAGCGTTGTTTTCATTTGCACCTCTCAAATGACCAGTGATGTTGAACATTTTTTCATGTATTTATTTGTTATTTATACTTCTTTGTCTGAGAAATGTCTGTACTTTTCAGATGTCCATTTTTGGATTGGATCTTTAAATTTGGGAGGTCTGATCTTTTTAAGTTCTTTATAGATTCGAGGTAGTAGACCTTTGTCTGAAGAAGAGCAGGTGAAGATTTTTTCCCACATTGTGGGTTGTCTCTTCACAATGCTGGTGGTTTCTCTTGTTGTGCAGAAGCCTTTTAATAAGAAGAGATCCCACTTGTTGATTGTTTGTGCTAGTTCATGGGCAACTGAGGTTTTGTTCATAAAATCTTTTCCTACACCAATGTCTTCAAGGGCTCTACCTGACCTCTGTTCCAATTGGTTCAGAGTTTCTATTTTAATATTTAGATCTTTAATCCATTTTGATTTTAGTTTAGTGCATGGTGAGAGATACAGGTCTAGTTTTAATCTTTGGTAAGTTGAAGCCCAATTTTTCCAGCACCATTTATTAAAGAGGCTATCTTTCCTCCAGTGAGGGTGTTTGGCTCCTTAGTCAAAGATGAGATGGCTGAGTGTGTCTGACGTTGTTTCTGCATCTTCTAATCTGTTCCACTGGTCTTCAAATCTGTTTCTTTGCCAGTACCATGCTGTTTTTATCACAGCATCTTTGTAGTACAGTTGCAGGATGGGAATGGTGATACCCCCTGCCATGTCTCTGTTACCTAGAATTGCTTTTGCTATTCTGGGTCTCTTCTTGTTCCAAATGAATTTTTGGATTGTTTTCTCGAGGTCTGTGAAGTATGCTGCTGGGATCTCAATTGGAATTGCATTAAATCTATATAGAAGTTTTGGAAGTATGGCCATTTTCACTATATTAATCCTTCCTACCCAGGAGCACGGGACGTCTGTCCATTTTCTGATATCATCTTCCATCTCTCTTTTCAGAGTGCCATAGTTTGCACAGAAGAGGTCTTTGATTTCTTTTGTTAGGTTGATTCCTAGGTATTTCAGTTTTTTGGATGCTCTTGTGAAAGGAATTATTTGCCCTATTTCTCTCTCAGTGTGTCTGTCACTGGTGTAGAGAAAAGCTATTGATTTTTGTGTGTTGACCTTTTAACCAGCTACTTGACTGAATTTGGTTATTAAGTCTAGAAGACTTTTGGTGGAGTTCTTGGGGTCTTCTATATAGAGTATCATGTCATATGCAAATAATGACAATCTGACTTCTTCATTACCTATCTTTACTCCTTTTATTTCTTTCTCTTGTCTAATTGCCATGGATAATGTTTACAGAACTATATTGAATAAGTGTGGTGATAGTGGACATCCTTGTCTTATTCCTGATTTTAGTGTGAAGGATTTCAGTTTTTGACCATTTAGTATGATATTGGTTGTTGGTTTTTCATAGTTGCCTTTTATCAGTTTGAGGTAGAGACCATTTATTCCAATTTTTGGTATGTTTTTATCATAAATGCATGTTGGATTTTGTCAAATGCTTTTTCTGCATCTATGGAGATAATCATATGGTTTTTTTCCTTGGGTCTATTGATATAGTGTATTACATTGATTGATTTGCATATATTGAACCATCCCTGCATCCCTGGGATGAATCCCACTTGATCAGGGTGTATGATCTTCTTGATGATCTTCTGCATTCTGTTTGCCAGTATCTTATTAAGGATTTTTGCATCTATGTTCATTAGTGAGATTGGCCTATAGTTCTCTTCTTCAGTTGGGTCTTTCTCTGCTTTGGGGATTAAGGTGATGCTTGCTTCCAGGAATGAATTTGGAAGTATTGCTTCCCTTTCAATTTCATTGAAGAGTTTAAACAGTAATGGCAGCAGATCCTCTCTAAATGTCTTGTAGAGTTCAGCAGTGAAGCCATCAGGGCCCGGGCTTTTCTTAGTTGATAAGTTTTTAATTACATTTTCAACTTCATTGGTTGATATTGGGTTGTTCAGAATTTTTAGGTCTTCTTCATTCAACTTTGGTAACTCATATGTATCTAGGAATCTGTCCATTTCTTCTGTGTTGTCCATCTTATTGGCATATACGTTCTGGAAGTAGGTATTGATGAGCTTCTGGATTTCTGCTGGGTCTGTTGTAATTTCACCCTTTTCAGTCCTCATTGTATGGATTTGGGCCTTTTCTTTCCTTTTTCTGACAAGGTTGGCTAAAGGTTTGTCAATTTTGTTGATTCTTTCAAAGAACCAACTCTTAGCTTCATTGATTTTTTTGTATCACTCTCTTAATCTCTATTGAATTGATTTCTCCTCTGATCTTTTTAATTTCCTCCCTTGTATGAGCTTTGAGGTTGTCCTGCTCTTCTTTTTCTAGAAGCTTGAGGTTCAGCATTAGGTTGTTTAATTGGACTCATTCTGTTTTCCTAATATGCATATTCACTGCTATGAATTTCCCTCATAAGACTGCTTTCATTGTGTCTCATACATTCTAATATGTTGTATTGTCATTGTCATTTAATTGAAGGAACTGTCTGATTTCTTCTTTAATTTTTTTTGTGACCCATTGCTTATTCAGAAGTGTGTTGTTCAATTTCCACGTGTTTATGAAATTTTTTGAGTTTCTTTTGCTATGGATCTCCAATTTCATCGCACTATGGTCTGATCATATACAGGGGATAACTTCAATTCCTTTATACTTATGTAAACATGTTCTATGTGTGAATATGTGGTCTATTTTGGAGAATGACCCATGTGCAGCTGAGAAGAATGTTAATTCTGATTTTGTGGGGTGGAACACTCTGTAAAAAACTGTTAAGTTCATTTGTTCAAGAGTCTGATTGAGTTCTACTATTTCATTACTTATTTTTAGTCTAGTTGATCTATCTATTTGTGACAGTGGGGTGCTGAGTTCCCCCACTAAAATTGTATTAGTGCATATATGACTTTCCATGTCCGTTAGTATTTGTTTTATATAGTTGGGTGCACTAGTGTTTGGTGCATAGATATTTATGATTGTCATCTCTTCCTCTTGGATTCATCCCTTTACAAGGATGTAGTGTCCTTCTTTGTCTCTCTTAATCAGTGTTGGTTTGTAATCTCCTTGATCTGCCAAAAGGATAGTTACTCTTGCTTTTTTTCAGGTTCCTCTCACATGGAGTATTGTTTCCACCCTTTAACTTTCAGTCTATGAGTTTCCTTTTGAATTAAGTGTGTTTCTTGTATGCAGCATATTGTTGGATTTTGCTTCTTGTTGCATTCTGCCAGTCTATTTCTTTTGATTGGTGAATTGAGACCATTAACACTGATGGTTATACCTGAAACATATTGACTTGTCATAGCCATGACTTTTTCTTTTTGTTGGGTTCTCCCCCTTTACATTTAATTTCTTGTCATGCCAGATGGATTCATTCTGCTTTGCTTCCTGGGGTTGTGGTCCTCAATGTCTGTTCCTAGGATATTGTGTAAAATTCTTTGGATTGGTGGTTTGTTATTCATGAAGTTCCTAAGGTGCTCTTTGTCATGAAAGTATCTTATTTCTCCATCCATTTGGAAAGATAGTTTTTCAGGGTACATCAATCTGGGTTGGAGGCTGTTTTCTTTTATGGCTTTGAATATGTCACTCCAAGCTCTTCTTGCCTTGATGGTTTGTGTTGAGAAGTCTGCTGTGATTCTGTTGGGCTTTCCTTTGTATGTGATTTGTTTCTTTTCTCTGACTGCTTGGAGAACTTTGTTCTTCTGTTGTGTTTCTGGAATCTTAACAATTATATGCCTATGTGTATATTTTTTTTGATCAAGGCTAGTTGGAGTCCTATATACCTCACTTATCTCTATGTCAAATTCTTTTCCCCTGCTTGGGAAGTTTTCTGCCATTATTTCTGTGAAGAGATTTTTTATGTCATCTCCACTCTCTCCTGTTTCTTCATTGAGCCCAATCAGTCTTATGTTTTTCTTCTTTGCATCATCTAGCAGCTGCTGGATTGATTTCTCATGTTCCCTTAGAATTTTGAAGCATTTTTTCTTTTCCTGGTCACTAATTGCAATCTTATCTTCTATATCTGAAATTCTGTCTTCACATTGGCTCATTCTGCTGTGTAGACTTTCAATGTAGTTTTTCATGTCCTGGAAATCTATTTGCATCTGTTTTATGGATTCCATTTTTTTCTTATGTTGGGATTCCATCATGTTCCTGAGCTCCTCTCTAGATTTATTAATCAAGTCTTGCACTAGGGGCACAATTTCTCCTGTTATCTGAGAAATTATTTCTGATTTCATTTTTTCCAGATCCCCTTTTGTTGCCAGTTCAGTGGGTCAGGTGGTTGAATATCAGAGTGTTCCATCTCATTTCCCTTTGGGGTTGCTCTAGGTGATCTGGAAGTCTGGTTTTGAGACTTATTTATGTGTTTTCTCATTTTGACTGGGGTGGGGGGCTGTTAGCACCTGCACGATTACCTTCTCTGAGCTGGGAGAGGTGGGACAGGGGCCAGGAGCAGCGGTAGGGATGGTGACCCAAAAGCCCTTTCCCGTGGGCTGGGAGCCGTGGGTGGGAGGGTGGCCATCAAGCCCCTTCCTCTGGACCAGGAGCAGTGGGAAGACGGCTCAGATGCCCCTAGCTCCGGACCGGGAGCAGCGGGACTCAGTATCTTGGTCTGGTGGTCTGGTATCCTCTGCGTCTTTGTATTGTGGAACCAGGTGGCTGCCTGTCTGCAGCAGGGTGATTATTTGTCTTCCACATGACTCGGGACCTCGGTAGGGTGTGAACAGACCTTCCTGTGTGCAGTGGGCTGATTCGGCATATTCTGTAGGACTGGGGACCTCGGTAGGCCATGGGCAGACCTGCCTGTCTGCAGCAGGCTGATTCTGCGTGTTCTGTCTCTTTGTCTCTTTTTATTATAATAATTAGTTCACAAAATTCAACAAAAATATTTATTGCCATCTGCATGCTATTTCCTGTTTATTATTTATTTTTATTTCATGTTTGTTTGTTTTTTAATAAAGCAAAGAGATTAAATGATCCACTACTATTCATATTTTTTTAGGTACACTATGTACCCCATGTTATTTTAAAAGGGAAAAAAATATATTTATGTCTGATCTATGTTCACTTATTTACTTCTCAATATTTCCTTTGTATTGTAGTTTCTACATTACCACTTTTTCTAATTTGAGTCATTCACGTTTCCGATACCACAAATAAGAAATGAGAAACAATAAAATTGGCATGCTAAAATCTGAACAGAAAATCTTTCTGTGTAAATGTTCTATAGGCTGTTATTTTTTGGTCACTCTTTCTTTCTGTAATTCTGCTGGCAGCATAAACCTGTGGAGTTTGGCTTATACAAAAGGCTTGAGATAGCACTTATAGATATTCATCCTCTGTTGAGGTACATAATGATATGTTTTAAGCAGTAAGTATCTATTAACTACAAAGATAAGTGGTGAATCAATGAATAAATGACTTATTTATTCTACTTTAACCCCAACCAAATCTACTTTTTCAGATGGAGAAATAATAGGAAACTAATCCAGGGCTTAGTGGTTGTTTTATTTTGTTTTGTTTTGTTTTGGTACCAGGGATGGAACTCGGGACCTTTCACTTGAGAGGCTAGTGCCAGAACTACTGAGCTAAATCCCCAGCCCTAAGCTTAGTATTTAATGTACAAATATGGTTTTGTCAGGGGCAGAGGATTTGACATGTATAAAGTTTCAAAATATCTAGGATACATTGCCTTTGGGTGGCAAGAGAGAATGTAATGTTCAGTCTCTAAAATTTGAGAAGCAGCCTGGAATCAGGAAGAATACCTGCCTGGTTCCTGGTGTCCTAACTGATGTGCCCCAGTGGCTGTGCTAATACCTTTTGAACTTGATCTTCAACTCATAAGTATTTCAGGAGCACTCTCTCAGGGTTGGATTTGAAAACCAGGTTTTCCACTTCACTATCAATGTGATCTCTGTGACACAACAAATCTCAGAGCTCTTTCCTCTATTAAAGAAAATATTATTTTTGACAGTAGCACAGTGTTCAAAATGCATTTAAGTGAATACTTAATAATTCTCATAATGAACTACTATGCAATAAGTGCTTAACAAACATTGTGTAAAAAAAGAACCAAGAAAATGAAGGTTAATAAAAATCTTTCCTGTATCACTAAATAAGGGATTAACCCATTTAAGAGTTTATTGTAATTTCATTTATCCACATTGTAACTTTATGATGTGGTTCATTTTGCTTCTTGGCACAAATTGTTAAGATTTATGAATGGTTGTAAGTGTGCAATATAATCTCATACAGTTATTCAGCACTTTGTTTGAGATCACTACTTATATTTAAGGTATGTTTTATAGGTCCAAATTTAAAAATTGATGATTACAGACACCTTATACTAAGATATATACCTAGATTAATGCAGCTAGAAGGGAATTTAATGTTTATTAGATCATATTTCTCATAATATCATATAGGAAAAAACTAGAGTCCAGAGTAGGCAAGTGACTTAGCCAAAGTTCAATGGTGGTCATTGTCCCACTAGAGTTATATTAGACTCTTTATGCTTTGGAGTCAGATTGACTGGATTTATATTCCATCCCAATTACTTACCAACTGTGTAATCACAAAAACTGTGTATAACTTTCTGTCTTGTTTTCTTCATATGTATCATGGAAGTGAAAAGCTACTGCTCCAAGAGTTGTTGTGTTGTTAGTTAATGCATGTAAAACACATACAACAATTCCTAGGAAGTAGAAAATGCTCAGCTGTTGCTATTAGGGCAAGTATAGGGCAACATAAGACAAGCACTTCTGGCTCTGGGATCAGTTATGTGGTATTTGATTTCTACTTCTGGAACCCTTCATTGTGGAACCAAGTCGCTCAGCACTGCTGAATCCTTTTTCTTCTTTCAAAAATAAAGAAAAAGTCCATATGCTGGATTTAAGGATCAGACAATTTATTCTTTCTAGAATATTCAAGCATATAATAATATATAATTTGTGTGCTTAACCACATTGCATTGCAACAAAGAACAGGTCATTTTGGATTATGGAAATATTGCAAATCATTTTACTTAATCCTGAACATAAACTTTCTAAATAAATATTTGGATGCCATTTTTATAAATTAGTAATATTAAAATAATTATGTTGTGACATTAAATCAGATTTCCAAGATCTTTTATATACCTAGAGCAATATAAATTGAATGAACCAGCGTGAAATTTTAATGACCTAATGATTTCTAAGTAGATTAATGTAATAGAGGCAATATACTCCAAAACACTAGGCTAACTGGTATTATTTTTATTTGCACATTCTTCTATAAAAAGTAGATTTAAACTTACTAAAACTCCAATTAAGATGATAAATTCAACATCTGAAGTGCATATAACATGCTAATAAGGTTAATTATGTTTTACTGCTAAATTTAAAAATTTTAAACGATGTAGTTCCTCAGCTATAAATTTGTGAGTGTTTTTTTAGGTATAGTCATAGTCATATTAAAATTATTGTACAAAAATTCTTATAGATGGCAAACAGGATAATTAATACTTTACATGAAAAGAAAATACTTTAGATACAATTCTTTTTCTTAGAAAACAGTGTGCACTTAATAACAACCAGTAAAAATACTTTTTGTTTATTCTACCTATAAAGTAGAGGTTACTTCCTAAGGGAGCCCATTAGCAGCCTGCAGGGTTTTTTTGTGACACTTGAATCAATAATAAAATAAACAAATAAACAAGAAAACAAGATACCTCCCCTTCTGCATGAGCTAACTTATCTAATATTTAATCATTAAATATATGAAAATTATTTAAAAATATTCTCATTTTGGTTTGTATTAGTTAAGAATAAAGCTACTTTTGTTTTTCAATGGAAGATTGTCCTCATATCTCTTTCATAAAAATTCAGACTCTGAAATCAGGGTCCAAATAAAGAAAAATTAATCATTCAAAATTCTCTTCAGATAACTACTATACTTGCTATTCATTTCCACATCAATGGATAGCACAAAAAGGACTCTCTGACCTAAGAATTCATAATATGAAAATTGGGATTAATAGATGCTGGACATAATTAACAATATCAGTAGTCTCAAAAAATGGAAACAAAATCTTTGTAAATAGGGAAGGGAGGAAGAGTTGAAGGGAGGGAAGGGGAATGGGGAAAAAATAAGAACCAAGATACATCACGTAAAAGTACAATTTCCTAATGGTGAATGTAATGGTATTATGTACCTAAAATGTACCAATAAACTTAATGGAAAAAAAGTTTAATTAAGTTAACTATACTGAGAAAATATCTCTATTTGTCAAGCCCATACGTTAATACTACTGGGAGTATCTAGTTATGCTTATAACTTTTGCCAACAACTAATAAGTTGTAGGGAACAGGGGAAGGGGACCTTACCTGAACCTCTGCAGTAAGTCCTAGTCTCCTACAAGCAGCACAAAGTGAATTACAGGAAGGGTAGAAAAATGAGACTGAGAAGAAGCTGAGCTTTGGGTCTTATCAGTGCTGCTCTGGGCAGCAAAGACAAAGACCCCCTAGCTTGCAGCACCTTTTATTCAGTACATGGGGAAACTGATGTAACAAATGAAATGCAGAGTTCAGTACTTCACCTTGGGATAAACAAGGTGTAACAAAAGACTGGGGGGCAGTGGAAATCTAAGAACAATGAGGAACTATGCAGATGAAGATTTGGTTTCTCCCTGGCATCTCCCACAGGTGTGGTCTTGTCATTACAAGCATTACAGCATCCGGGGATCACTGAGGTCTCATTTACCCAAAGCCAAAATGCAGTTATGTCTGGAATGTCATAGCTGGCCTGTAGGCAGGAGAACTAGGCCTACTCAAATGATTTTTTCCTAGAATTATGTAACATTGCTCCCAACAATAAGTTCTTCATTTTAATTTATAAACTGGAGATTTACCTAACATCAAAACTCCTTTATGTCTAACTTTTACAGTATCAGCCTCTGCAGATACACAAAGCCTCCCCTAGAGTTTGTAAATTTGTGTGAAAAGTTATTATTTCACCTCCAAAGTATAATACCAACAGTGCTCTAAGAATAGCAGAACCCAAATCACGAGTACTCTCTGTTAAATATGGCAGTCTAAATGTGAAGAACAGATGACACAAGAAGTTTACTTCACTTAGTTTTTTGCACATTCCAATTCAAAATTTAGTACAAATGATTGGCACAATCTAACCCTTGTGGGCTCTCAGAAATAACAAATAGAATTTAGCTTCCAGGGCAAAGCTATTCAGGGAATGGAATCCAAATTTACCAAGACAAGGCAAGTAAAAACAATGGAAAAAGCAATTCCAGCAAAAGTTGAGGAGAATAAAAATATGAGTTGTATCACTTTTCGCTTTTTTTCTGCAGGTCATTTTTTAAAATTAAAGAGTTATCTCAATAACTATTATATCAGTAAAATTATTGTGATCATCCATTAATAAGTTTAATATAACATTTTCATGAAAATATAAAGAAAAGTAATAATTATAAGAGAAACATAAGTAAAATATAGTTTTATTTCCCCTTTTTAATCATCTTTAAATTTTAAGGAAGAGTTATTTCCAGAACTATATTAGGAAAATTTTTGTAATCACTTTTCAATAAGTTCTATATATTTTCATAAAACTGAAGGAAATAAGAAAACTAATAATTATAACAACATAAATTTAAAAAATAAACATATGACATGATAAAATTTAAAAAATAGAATATTTCAGAAATAAATGTAAAAAACATACAAAAAACAAAATGATAGCATTATATGCTGATTTCATAGAAGTAAGCTACAGAAGTAATTTAAAAATCAAGGGAAAAAAGATATGAGAACTTTAAAACACTCAAAATAATACGACAAACGTAGAATTTGAGGAAGAAAAAAACAATATATGTAGGGTAAAGCTCACAGGAAATGAAACAAAAGAATGGAGAACAAATTTTATAAATTCAAATTTAATAAATATTTTAAAATGGGAAATAAACAAGATTTAGATTACTCGTTGAGAGTACATAGCACTCATGGAAAAAAATGACAGAAAGAAGTAACCTTTGGAAATCTTTTATAATTTAATTAAAAATCATAAATTTTTAAGGTATGAGATGAAATGATTAATTTTTCTGTAATAAATAATCACATTTTCATCACATTTGCACCAGTAGTGCAGCATCAGGAGAAACTGATGTAACATTAAGGAGAAAAATGTAGGCTAAACATATTATGTGTTGACTATTCTGATATGTAAATGCCACAAATTATTATTATCCTGCAACAAAACATCTTGTTCCTATGCATCTTTCTTGTAGAAGCTACTAGCAATTGAATGTGAAACATAAGAAATGAATAGAGAAATATTCACATTAGTGTTACGTGTGAGAATTAAATATATTTACATGAAGGTGAAAGCAAAATAATGGTTTTAAGGAAAAATAATAGTACTTCATGACTGTGTCCTCTGATAGCCCAGATACAGACCTCGGAAATTACAGGAATGATAGGTAAACTATGGGAAAAGTAGAGTATATTTACCCTTTGCTAATCAGTATTATTAGTAAGGGTTTAAAAGCTATATTTCAAATCATGAGTTGGGAAGAAAGTGAAAAGAATGTGAAAAATAAACTCATTAACTTCTTTCTTTTACTAAGAAAGAAATACAGTCACATACATACCAGTCTACAAAAGAATGTGAAGTTAGTAGTTCCCAGAGTATAATAAGAAAAATAATGGTGATTAAGTTAAAATGATATTTTACGTGGAACCTAATTCAATCTGATCAGACACTCTTAGGAGAGGAGGAGATGAGAACCCACAGAGACACCAGATCAGAGATGAACAAAGTGGTGACCAATATGCAGTCCACGATTGCAATGATGACTGCAATCCGCAATTCAGGGACAAAGGCCTCAGAGGAGACAACCTTACCTTGCTAGCAACTTGATCTTGGAATTCCCAGCTCCTTACAGCTTCCCTTAAATTTATCTTGTTTAAGTCACAGTAGTATTTTGTTTTGGCAGCCCTAGCAAACTATTATGCTTACACTTTAAACACTCCTCCCCAAATCAGCTCTAGTTATTTACTACTATTATTGTTTCTGCTACATTCCTTTTTCTTTGCTTATATTACTGTATTGTTTTTCTCAAGCACAAATCTTTACCACTTTTTTATTCAGTAAAATATTTCTGACATTCCCAAGGTTCTATTACCTCCTACTAAGAGAGGATTACAAAATAAACGATTTCATTGATTCAGTCAATATTAAGGATAAACAGCACTACCTATGACTATTTCTTTAGAGGCATGTTTGAAAGCAGTGGTGTAAGTCCATTCTTTCATTATTTACAGAAACTGGGAAGATAATTCAACCCTGAGAAAAACAGTTGCAGATTCCTAATTGTAAACAAAAGCAAATATATAAGTTTAGTGAAAAACTCTATCACTTATGGAAACTGCTGATAAAACATTCATTTGGTAACATAGAAAATAAAGAAATATAGTGTGAATAACTTTTGGAAATAGCTAAGTATATAACTGAATACCCTCCACTTGCCTCATCATCCCACCTTAAAGTACAAAGAACCAAAAAAGAAAAAGAAAAAATTGGAAAGTTTGAATTGATAGTTACATAAAATAAAGATTAAAGATGATAGAAGACATTTTAAAAATTCATTTTAGCCAACTAGAATTGTGGGAATTTTTAGTGATCAATGACAGCAAAGAGATAAAAGATGACAGTCCCTGAAGATACAGGTAAAAATACAGCAACTGTGAAACTGTGACCACCTGTGATAATATATGTGACCTTGATGTGAATGTGGCTGATATAACATTCATTCAGATCATCTCTTGCCTCTTTTCATTAATCTAACCTATGGTTGGACAGTGTGTTATCATAGAACTTCCTTATTCCAGAGAAAAAGTGATCATTGAAGTTAATTTTCTGAAAGCTTATAATTCAGACTATGCTTCTAAAAAGGCATGATTAAAATGAAATTTATTCAAAGATTTTAACTAATATATCTTCTTGGACCATATAGAATCCCAACTAAAAAAATTATAATAAGGGAATTCACTCTATGGTAAATAAACAATGTAAATTAGTTTATGAGACTGTTTCTAAAATTAGTCAAAATGAGACATCTATTTAACTTTAAATTTAATATGGACTTCTGTGAATATATATAACCTTCTGGTAAAATTATTCTCAGAACTGTAATTGCAATTATTGAAAAAAGTTTATAAATCATATTTCCATCATCTGTTCATGAACAAATGAATTTGAGGTGTACAGAAAGTTATGTGTTTTTTATGTAAAAGCAATTAAACATTTAATTAATAACAGTATGATTGAATATTCAATATATACACATATTTTAATTGTAATAAATGTTTGTGGCAAAATGCAAATAATGGTTCAGCCTGAATCAGGAAAACTGATTACTTTTGCAAATTCTTATCAAATGCTTAATCTTGTCTTGCAAGACTGAACAATGTATATGTAAGTCTTTGTATTACATGAGATTACAATAGAATTTTCAATACTGGTTACATGTGTCTTAATCTAACTCATTTTTATCACATTGACTACTATTATGACTCCTTTACTTACAAGCTTTTTCACCAAATATTGGAAAACTGCTACAGAATAATTATAATTTTTTATAAAACATGTTAGCAAACTAAAGAAACTAAAAATACAGGCCTTATCAAAACTCATACTCCAGAAAGGAAAAAGGAGATAATACATATAATAAATATAATAAATAATTTATTATTATTCTAGATTAAGAATAGACCATACAGGAGTGATAAAGAAAATTAAAACATAGTAGTAGGGTAAGTGAAAGACAATGATGGCTCAAGTTTGAGTGTTCAAAATTAATATTGAGATTACTTTTCAAATATTGGACCTCTTTCAAAGGAAGAGCAAGATGTTTAGATACATGGTGTACGATAAGATAGGAGTCATTGCTATATCAAAAATTTGAGCCTGGATGTTGTAAAAATGAAGTTACTTCCCACAGTGATATTGAGTGTTCTGGCTAGGTTTTAGGGAACAAAAAGTTGAAAATTTAAGCTGTAAAAATTTTATATTAAAATGACATCAAAAAAGCCATTGGTCCGGTCTAAGCTAAAGAAATTTTGGGGAGTAATCTGAATTAGACAATCAAGGGAGAAATAGTTGACAGAGAGGTCAAAAGGGCAAAGGATCTTTTGCCGCTTCAATATTTAGAGATATGGGGATACGGGAGTTTTCTACTAATGAGATGAAAGAGTCCCTAGAAAGACAGGAGGAAAAATAAGAAAAAATAATGTCTTGGAATCTGAATGACAATAGGATCCAGTAGAAGGAAATGCTTAACTGTGTAAAATGCTCCTGGAAATTTAGTATGACTAGGACTGAGAAAGGACATTTGTACTAGTATTCTGGAGCTTACTAATTATATAAACAAGGACATTTTCAGTAGAGTGACAAAGACAAAAGCCTAAACAGAAGTAAGATTAGAAAGAATTGCAAGAGAAAAATCATAACCAATAAATGTAGATTTCTCTCTGAAAGGTTTAGCTGGTAACTTGAAAAGAATAAAGGAGCAATTTAGGCATTATAAATTCATGCTAAGAGTATTTAGTGTTTTTTTAAGATAGAAGAAATAGTACCCTTGTAAACTTATGGAAATGGTCAAAGAGAGTGGAAACATGATCCAGGAGAAGATAAAACTGTTGCTACAATATGCTGTTCTGGAATAGGTAAGAGAAGATGGAAATCAACGCACAATAGAGGGATTGTCTTTTGTTAGGATCTTGGATCATTTGTTTAAAAGACGGGCACAATTTTTTATAAAGTTTGATTATAAAATATGTGGGGTATTGCAATGGTATGCAGGAGGTGGTAGGAATTCCAAGCATTTATCCTTTTCTGCTAGCTTTAATTTTTGAATGAGATAGGAGGTCATGTCAACTACTAAGATTGCATTAAGGATAGAGAGTGAAAATAATTTAAAGATCAAATGAGGATGTGAAATAAACATTGACCAAGGTGTCCTTAAGTGCCGTTCAGCTTGATTAAACATTGGAATTTTTTTTCAAACTATAGGTTTTGTTATTCTGGGTTTTGTGACATTAACTACAGAAAAGTTGGAATTGTAAATTCTCATTTCCCCTTTGAGATGTAAATTGCATCTGGGCCTCTTGGCAGGTTTATAAGACAGGAATGTATTTCAGAAGGATCCAAGAGCCAAGCCCTTGAAATGTAATATTCAGAAATAGACCCCTTACTTCTCCCTCTCTTTGAGAGAATGGGGCCTAACTTTGATAAACAGAAATTATGGAACAAAAATGGTCTAATTACGTTGATCATGGACTTCCTTGATGTCCTCCAATACATTTCTGCTAGCTCTCTCAAATGCTTAAAAACTATCCACTTTTGGCGAAACTCCATGTGTTTTTTCCTCCGGTGTACTGGAGTTCAGTTTTTTGCAGCTGTCTTGAATAATATCTTTCCTGCCTGTTTAACTCGCCTGGTGTAATTTTTCTCTGACAGCATCTAGAAAAGCTAGAAGAGAAAGACTAGGTAACTACCTTACAATTGATTGTTACCATTTAAGAACTGCTAATTTGTGGTCATTAATTTTAAGTAGAATTAATTAATATAGACAGCATAATTTAGGGCTACAGAACCAATCCCCTTCAGTCACCTGAACCTGGGCAACATTCCAGGGCCAACCCTAGACCCCATCCCAGGATTTATCATAAGAAAAAGAGAAACAAAGACCCCAAGCCTGTCAGAGACAATTCCAAAACAAAACATAGGTATACTACATCTTCCTGGACCTCCCTGAATGAGCTAGAGTAATCTTTTTTCCCCTGTAGCTCATTGAAAGTTTATACATATGGAATGCCTCTTATACATACAATTATAACAAGCTAAATTATTAGGAAAGACTTGCAATAGATGTAGAGGACATGACTCCATGATTCACTACCCTGTCAATCAATCTCTGGAGGATTACAATGGAAGGCATCTTTAAAAAGCAGGGCATGTAAACCCCTTTATCATCCATCCTAGGCATTTTTGTCATTTTCTTTTCTCTTGAATGAGTCTTCTCACTATTTCTTTTCTTTTTTCTCTTCTTTTTTTTTTTTTTTTTTTGGTACCAGGGATCAAACTCAGGACCTTGCTCTTGCAAGGCAGGTGCAGTGCCACTGAGCTAAATCCCTGACCCTCACTGATTTCTTGCAATTGTGTGCTAAGTGCAGTTCTTTATTCATTTCACATAAGAATCTGGAAAACCAACCCTGGACTTCATCAGAGTAACAGAATCAATTAGTGCCAAACAGAATCAATTAGTGCCATTGTCAATTCAAACACTTTACTTTTTGTTTACTCACTCCTGAGTAAAACCAAAGCCATATATTTTGCTAAAAAAGATAAAATAATATCATATACAGGTAGGGTCTTTTATAGTAAGGAGAAGATGAGAGGGCACATACAAAGAGATAATGTAAATCTCCAGACTTGCTATGCTTTCAGCATCTTCAGCTCATTATCTCCTTTCTTATGGTAAGAAAAATGGGTTCCAGTCCTCCTGATGTCAACATCTGCATGTTCTGTCACTTTATCCGTGCTAAGTGAGGAGGAGGTGTTGGCTATGTGCTCAGGAAGAAGTTTGGACAAGTTACTTATCTCTAAAAAAAAGCTCTAACTTTAAAGTTCCATTTTGCTGTGCTAGTTACAATTCCCCCTTGCTTATTTAAGCCCTCAATCTTGAGAACTTGAGGTACCACATCATCTGGCTGACTGTATCTTCTTGGATTAACATGCACATTCCATCACCAGTAGCTGGAACACAAACAAGAGAAAACCAGATTCTTGAGCCTGAAAAAGTATCACTAATAAGTCACATCCAAATGAAAGGTAAATTCAGAAGATGTCTAACCATTATATCTGCTAGAAGGACTGTTTTCCTATAAGAAAATCATGCTTAAGAATGTACTCTCATAACTTCTGCAGCTCTATTTATTTTGGAAGGGTTGACACACAGGTGTCACTTTGATACTTGAAACTTCCCCCATTGTCTCCAAATGTATTTTCTTCTTTTTGGTAGTCATTGCCAATTTACCATCTGCAGGCTTGTACCCTGATGCCAAGATAGCTTTCCCCAATGATGGTCAGTCAAGAGGTAGCTTTCCCTAGTGATGGTCAATCAGAACCTGTCCCACATTCGAGTGGATGTAATACATAATTGGAGTCATTGTTGTAAGCTCTTCTTACCAAATTTGAGCAATATCAGAGATTATGAAAGAGTGGCTCTTAAACAGAGTTTATCTAGAGACTATTGTCAAGCCTAATCCTGTCTATTTTGTGATCAGCAACCCAAAACATTAGAATGCCAACAAAGTGTTACAAAGAAACATACGTCAAAAAGAGCAAAGCAAACCCAGTCTGTACAAGAGACATGAACTAAGAAACATAGTGACTAAGTAAAGAAAGCCAATATTTCTGTGAAGCAAGCTTAGTTCTGCCAGAAAGACATATTAAGCAAATACTTAAGAGTCCTCACCTCTTGTAAACTAATGTGAATTACCATTTGAGAGAAAGTACAAAATTTACTAATGCCAAGACCAAAAAGTATAGTTTAGAAACATCTTTTTGATTTCTTATGTAAACATCAAGAACTATAAACAATTTTTTTGTTTTTTATATATTTTAGTTTTATTTTTTATTTTTTTCATTTTTCAATTTTATTTTTTACTTTCATTACTATATGTTGGAATACATGATGATTACATTCACCATAGGAGTTTGGTACATGTCCATAACACATTGAAACCCTCTTCTTTCTCCCCCTCCCTCCACCTCTCCTTTATTTTTCCACCATCAGATTCATTTATTTATCTTATAAGAGCCTATAAATTTAATTATCTTACATATAGATTGAAAACCAGACTACTAGGCCAAAGAACATATACAACATGATGTATACAAAGTCAAGGTATACTTTCAGATACATTGTCCACACTGGGTTGCAATACTTTATTTTTCTCCTTTTTGCTATCATACAAATACCTATATCTATATATATAAAGAGGTTTCATATAATAGTAACCATGTGATATTTAAGCTTGTGTGACTGAGTTGCTTCACATAATATTATGCTTTCAAAATGCATACATTTTCCTACAAATAACTCAGGTCTATCCTTCTTGATGGCAGAGGAATACTCTATTGTATAAATACTCTGTATATAAATACCACATTTTAATTTATTCATGTGTTGATGCACATTGATCTTTTGATGGACATATAGACTGTTTCCAAGATTTACTGGTTATGAATTGTGTTGCTATAAATATGGGACATTTTTAACTCTTTTGAGAAGATACCTAGAAGGGGAATAAGTGGGTCAAATGGAATGTCTTCCTTTAGCTTTTTGAGGAATCTCCATACTGATTTCCATAGTGGCTGTATCAGTTTATAATCACTTAAGTAATGAAGAAGGTTTCCTTTCTCCCCATAGCCTCACCAAAATTTGTTATTGTTAAATTTTTTGGATGGTAGCCATTCTTTCTGGAGTGAGATGGAATCTCAGTATTTTAGTTTACATTTCTTGAATGACCAGTGATGTTGAACATTTATTTGTTGGCCATTTGTATTTCTTCATTTGAGAAGTGTTTATTCATTTCAGCTGCCCATTTTTAAATTGTGTCTTTAAATTTGTGGGTTCTAACCTTTTGAGTTCTTTATATACTCTAGATATTAGTCCTTTGTCTGAGAGTAACTGGCAAATTTTATTTTCCCATTCTGTTGGTTGTCTCTTCATTCTGTTCCTGATTTCATTTGCTGTACATAAGCTTCTTAATTTGATGTGATCTCATTTGTTGATTCTTAGTATTGTTTCATGTGCAACTGGAGTTTTGTTCAGAATGTCTTTGATTACACCTGTCTTCAAGTTTTACCTGTTTTGTTTTCCAGCAGACTGTTTCTGTTCTGATGTTTAGATCTTTGATGTATTTTGATTTTAGTTTAGTGCATGGTGAGAGATATGTGTCTAGGTTCAACATTTGGCATGTGGATAGCCACATTTCCTAGTTAGAAATATTTTACTCAAAAGTTATAGTGTTAACATATATGATAGATTTACAATAAAAATATAATTTTTACATAATTACAAAATTATTCCACAACACACACAGGTTAACCACCAGTAGTTCTAAAACTCATGTTATTAACTCATTCTGTATCCCACACTGTCACATAGAGATGTCAGAACTCTATGGCTAAAAAAGAACATAAAGCATAATTGAAGTGGGAAAACAACAAAGCCTTTGTCTCTGAAACTTGTAAGCCTTCAACTTTATCCTGGTTCCATTGCTCAAGGCAATTATGGAAAAAAGAAACTGGTTTAAGAACAATACTTCCCACTTTAAAAAATTCCAAAAAATAACAACAACTCCACAAAAAAGTAACACAAAGTAATAATCTCTATTCAAATTTAATTTTTTTTTTAGTTAAGGAATTTAGATAGCAGAGGACAAAATTAATCTTTCAGCAAATACTTTCTGACAAATATTTTGAAATGCAATGGCTTTAGAATGCACCAAAGATTTGTAGCCAAAATGAGGAGAAATTTAAATCCAAATAAAGCCATCAACATTAGCCATGTAACGACATAGTTAGTGGGTACAGAACACTCTTGGTTATACTTGTCATTAATCCAGAAAAAGACAAGAAAAGCAGCTATGGATATTATCCTAACCAACGTTACTCTGAAGAATCTTTTAAAAAACAGTTGTATAAAATCAGACTGTGCTTTCATTAAACAGATTGTGTTGTATTACAATAAAACCATCTTTTTCTAACTCACAGGTAACAAAAGCTTTCTAGGCAGATGCAAAAATAGGACAAGCACTTTTATGCCAATTTATAACAGAACTCATCAAACATACCGCCAGTGCTTCTATCCTCTTAAAATCTTTAGTTTTTTTTCTTTTTTTGGTACCAGGGATCGACCTTGTGTTTGCAAGGCAGATGGCACTCTTAAAGACTTTAATCCAAACTTTTTTTATTGATGAATTGTTTAAGAACTCTGTATTAACTCACAAAGAATTATCAGAACAGCTGGAAACCTCAAATGGCTTACATAATTCTAGAAGGTACTAAAACACTATTGTGCATCACAGAATAAAGGTGGTTACAAAAGAGAAAGATAAAAGAAACAAAAGCAAATGAAAGAATATCAAAGAAAAGGAAAACAAATGAGTATTTAAAACCAACAGAACAATTGTCTTGAAACATTTTGTATCTCTGAGACTTTTCCCATGTCCCAAAGTGACTTGAAGTAGATTCAAATGGCCAGAAATCATGAACACACTGCTTCACCCCAAATTTCACTGACAACCAGTAATGCCCCCAAATGACTTGCAATATGTCAAAAATGGTCCCGTATTGTGTATGTTCTTCTATTACCTAAATGATACTGCTGAATGACCTAGGACGTGGTCTAAATCATCGAAAGAGTTGATCTCTGGAGTGCATTATCAGTGTGAAACCAGGGAAAACCTGTCAGTTTCCCAAATCACTAATTTTCTTTTACCAAAAGTGCTTATGGGGAGCTGATGGCATGAATGTAGGGAATGAGGAAAGGAGTCATTACTAGAATCCCTGTAGTGGGCCCTGGTCTCTTGTGCATCACAAAAGAACAAGGCAAAGAATAAAGATGAGAAACAAGACTTCCAGAAGAAACTGTGCTCTGGGTCTAATCAATGATGCTCTGGGCAGAAAAGATGAAGGCACCCCGAGCTTGCTACTATTTATTGGGTTCATAGGGAGTAACAGATATTCAGAGGGTAATGGTAATGCTAGGACAATGAGGATCTTATAACTGGAGGAAGTATCTGATGTCTGGAGGGTGGAGGTAATCCTAAATTGAAAAGGATCTTATGCTGATGAGGATCTCAGATCAATGAGGAGCTTATGTTGATTAAAACAGAAACATTCTTATAACAGTAGGTGGGATGAGTTAAGCTGATAAGGAATTTGTCCCTCCCCAGGGGAAACCTTTCTCTTACTACTCAGTTCTCAAGGAACCAGGATGTCTTCAGCAGATGTAATCTTGCCCTTGAGTGTCACAGCATCACGGGACCACTGAGGTTTCAGCTGTGACCGGAGGCAAAAATGGAGTAATGTTTTGGCATGTCATAGGCAAGAAGACTAGACCTAATCATAATTTAAGTCTGAAATAATTTTTTTCCAAAATTATGTAGAATGGCTCCTATTATGCCAAGGGAGCCAGGAAATCACCAAACACTGGGACAAAGACAGAGTTAAAAACTGAAAGGAGTTTATTCATGGGCGTGGACTCCACCCTCTAGAAGTGAAGCCCAGAAGCAGGGGACAGCACAGCTTTTATAGGTAACTCAAACAAAGAAGCTCAGGGAAAGGTCAACATGTCCTTTAACCAGCTGTAAATTATCTTTCATAACCCAGCTATCTTGTCAACATAGGACATTCTATGGCTACAGGGTTCAGCGGTTACAGGGAGGCAGCAGGCACCATCTGTTCCCAGGGAGCCATAAAGCATGTTTACAGAAGCAGAGTGAGCTGTTAGAAGGGCAGTTACAAAAATGCATCTTTAGGAGAATTCCAGCACTGTGTAAGGGGAGGGGTATGAGGGGAGTTTATTCACAGGCCAAGATGGCATTGCTTAGGTTCACTTTTGGTCTCACAGCTCCCAACACATGAACAGAAATGGAGGAAAACCTCTGGATACAAAAGTGTCCCTAGCAGCTGCTTGAGAGTCCTTGGAATGCTGGCCACAGCAGTCAGTCTCTTTTCCCAAGTGCTTGATGGGATGCATGCCTCTAAGGGGCAGAGACATACCTCCTAGCTGATTCACCAAAACTGTTACTGGCCACTTAGGTTCATATGCTAAGGTTTGTTTGCTTACTGGCTACCAAGTAAAAGGAGACCATAAATTTTGGTAAAAAGGAAGAAAGAATTTATTCAAAGTTAGCTCCAAGGAGATAGAGGGCCCCATTTACCTCAAGTCACCATTTCATCATGTACAGGTGAGTAAGGATCTTTTATGGTAAAGAGCAGAGGGAAACAGAAGCAGAGTAATAATGGGAATCGCCACACTTGCCTTTGTCTCTTCTCATTCTTTGTTCTCTTTCTTATGGAAAGGAAGCTGGGCTACAGGCCTTCTGATGTCAACATCTGCATATTCTGTCACTTTATCTGGGCTAAGTAGAGGAGGGTGTGTTTTCTATGTGTTCAGGAGGAGAAAGTCTGCACAAATTGCTTATATTGAAATGGAAAAAAATGTAACTTTTAAAGTTCCAGTTTGCTGTGCTGGTGACACTATAACATCCTATTGAGATAATTGTAGGTACTGTTGATAGTTACTGGGAAGTTTATTTATTAATTTGTCTACTTATTTGTTCAGTTATTTTTGTGGAACGGTGAAATGAACACAAAGAAAGCCTTCACACTAAGCTACACTGTCAGCCTTTTTATGTTTTAAAAACATACTTTAAGACAGCATCTCATTATGTTGTCCATGTGGGATTTGTACTTCAAATCTGTGTAGAGACATTGACCAAAAGAATAATTAAATTTGAGTGTGATAGGGAAGGGAACTTGGAATGACGGTTTGCATATTCCCAGAATGCATGGTTAGAGTTTAGAGCAGATTCTGCAGAACAACAATCAGTAGATTTAAAAGCAGTTTGTCCTCAGAGATGTTTGCTTTAGCCATTGTGTCCTCTCTGCCCAAAATAAGATTACTTAAACTAGGTCAACAAACCATCTCATTCCAGCTATGTCCCATAATAAAAACTCCTATACCATATGTTACAAATGCTTTTCTTCTATGTATTTGTTCTCATGTCTTCAAGTTACAAATAAATAACCCTAGAAGTCTCAGGTTGTTGCTGTTTCCCTGAGACCTTAGAATCAGCTCCTCTGGGTCTTCCTGATGACTGAACTATATCTCATCTCTGAGTAATCATTTTCGTCCTGTACACAGCCAGGGTCACACACTGTGACAAGTGGCACCCAATGTGGAGCACAAACTCACATCTGAGACAAAGAAATAGTGGACCAGCACTGTGAGGTAAAAACTCTGAATCAAAACCTGCAGCTACAAATCAGTGTAGAAGATTAGCCTCCCAAAGCCCAAACAGTAACACAGATGTCCAATCTTTCATTTCCCTAGTAAGAAGATACAGACAGCCAGAGAATATTGTGACAAGTTTCCAGTGAGATTAAGGTTAAGACTTTTCAACCCAGAGCTCATTTAACTGTCCTGTTGCTAAGTGAGAGGGGGCAGTGTTTCTTTACATACTTTTTCTCTTATCTTTTACTTTTGGCTTCTTGTTTGTGTTACTATTCATGGGTCACATTTTCTCTAAAGAAGAAAAATGCTTTAAACAACACATGCATTCTCTTTTAAAAGTATCAAAGCTCTAGCTTGTTGAATTGTTAATTGTCATTTCCCAGCACTGTCCTAGTCTACACTGAGGGGTAGCTTGGTTGCAGAGGACTGGGAACAAGTTGGTTGCACATAGAAACAGTGATTTAGCTCAGTAAAGGGTGCTCATTTTGTTTCATACCACCTTTGCAAGGTCACTATTCCCACCATACAAACAAAAGAAGCTCCAAAGGAGAAATTATTTTTCCTTCCCCTGTCTTCTTTTCCCCCATTGTGAGCTTCAGTTATCCATCCATCTTTCCTTATCCTAAAGGTTACTCTTAAAGGGAAGAAATTTAAATATTGCAGAAATGATTAAGACTTGCCAAAATGTAGGGATGGAATCTCATAAAGTTCAAGTTTTTCTGAAGCCATGCAGTCCCAGAAATGTTATAACCATGGCAAGACAAGTCATCTTTAAAAAGATTGTAAAGATAATAAACTGGTATAAAATCAATGCAAAAATATCCAAAATGTAGAAAAGGATATCATCGAGCTAATCAATGCCACTCCAAATTGATGTAGATGGAAATCCCATTTGAAGAAAAGGGAAAAAAAGCACAGTGCTCTGATCCCTGATACTAACAGGGAATTGATTACAGAATGTTCATGGCCTGACAAGGTAGCCAACCCAAAGTCAACATAACCCCTTTACAAAAATGTCTCAAATTTAAAAATAGTTGCCACCAATAGGGTAGAAATTGGTTCAGACTATATGAGCCAAATTAAAATTGTGATAACAAGCTTAAGATATCATGTTCTCTCCAAAGAAACTATTATTGATATTTTTATAAAGGATTGAGGGTTCTATGGCTGATTACAATACCTGCAGCTGCTTTGTTTGAGAACAACAATTCTCTCTTGTAAGAGTACAAAATTATAGCCTGGCTTGCACTGTCTATTGAGTCCAATTTGTATCTAAACAAATAAATTCACTTATTTTGCAATCAGGGACTGACCTGGGAAGTCCTGTGGCTGTGTAAGTGCAGGTCCCATAATTTGATGATATCAGAGACTAATTTTATCTGGAATTATAATTTGCCTTTTAATTATTTTGGCAGCCCACCTTCATGAAATCCTGGGCTTGCTGGACCTTTGTTATACTTCTCCTTAGGCACTTACTTTTCCCTATCAATAATCCTCCTGACACATAGCTATATCCTTCTTCCATCTATTATTAGAATTGGTAATTATATTACCAACATATAGATAAGCTCAGATGGATTGCTCATGACACTTCTGATAATGATCTTCACTTCTCATCCATATATTCAAGTTGTTATTAATCAAGAACCTAAGATAAGTGAATATAATTCCTCTAGTTATCATTATAGACCCTTTAAAATGTTTAATATTTCTTTGCCCACGTATGCCACCTGATTAACTGCTTATGTTACAAATAATAGTATTTCTCACTAAATATTACACATATTATGATACTCAGGCAATTAGACAAAGCATAGTTCCCCACTAATCTCACTCAGGAATGGGTGAGAAATTCCACTCTTGAACAAATTACCTCAGCAGTTGAACAATATCAGACAAAAACATGAAAGGAAGGTAGGGGAATCAAGAAAAAAAGAAGAATCAAGATATATTATGTATAGTTACAAATTCCTTATGATTAATGTGATCTTTATGTATATCAAAATTATATAAAAATTAATTAAATATATTTTCTGGACATTCTCATTGCAATTATTATTGTGACTACTGCATTTGACCACCACAGCAGTGACTGAAGCGTCGCTTTAACTTACTCAACTCAAACTGCTCAAACTATGAATGCCTATTCCCAAAATGTTACCTCAGAATCACTGACTCAAACTAATATTAATACAAAAATTCTATAAGACTTGATACCCTTGAGGGAGCTGTCAGCTGGCTCAGTGAATACCAATTCCTACTGATAGGTAATTGACTTAGTCATGACACTAGATATCACTTGATTAGTTATTCCTATTCCTTTTAATCATTCTGAATATTGAGAAGAGATCCAATTCCTTCTCCTTGGGACATTTCATACAAATTTGTATGAAGGTATTACTAATCCCCAGGCCCAACTTCAGGTCCAACTTTATAAACTTCAAATGGAGGCTTATAATATTACTTTGGATCTTCTTGATGATAATATTGCCTACTGGCTGTCTGGTCTCAACCTTCACATTTGCATTCCTATAGCTATTGGAACAACCTTTTTTTTTGCTCTTTCTTGTTGTCCCTAAGACCACTCTGTATATTGTTCCAGTGGAACCTTTTGCATAAGCCATGATGACCTTCCTGCATCAAGCTCAATACCCCTGTACCCTCTACTTTTCCCTCTTTGCCAATTTAGATTATAAAACAAAAAAAGGAGGAATTGTGGGGATACGCTGACCAAAGGAGTTATTGAATTTGGGTGGGAAGGAAGGGAACTTGGAACAACTGTTTCCGTGCTCCCAGAATGCACAGTTAAAGTTTCAAGCAAATTCTGCCAGATATTAGTCAACAGAATTAAAAGCAGTTTGTTCTCAGAGATGTTTGCTTTGGCCATTTTGTCCTCTCTGATTAGAATAAGATTATTTAAAACTAGGTCAATATGTGTCATATAACAAAACAATCTAACTCCAGCCCTGTTCCCTGATATCATATGTAGCAAATGCTTTGCTTCTATGTCTTTGTTCTCATGTCTTTGAGTTAAAACAATATAATAATCCCTGAGGCCTCATTTCAGTGCTGTTTTCCTGAGACTTTTGAATCACTCTTGGTGAGTGAACTAAATCTCATCTCTGAGTACTCTTCTTTATCTTGTAAAGATAAAGATGCAAGCACAGTCACACCCTGTGACAGAAATCCACCTTCCTCAGCCTCTGAAGGGTTAGGATTGCAGGTATGTATTATGGTAGCTGACCAGGAGAGTTGAATTTAGACCAAAATGGACATTTTGTTGTTGCTTTCCTTTTGTTGTCCTCACCTTTCCAAGCCATTACATAGAAGGAAGAAAGATGAAAACTTTGTCAATGTGAAAGAGAAAAATACATAGAGAATCAACAGTGGGAAGAGGGCTAGCTGTGTCCTGGTGGGTTTGAAAGACTGTTGAGTCAGTGTGTTAGAGAGAGTGACCTGAAAATACAGGAGATAACATGATACTACAAAGCAAAGGTATCAGTTTGGTTATTATTAAACTCAGGAAATTCTTGTAGGAATAATTTTTGCTGTAGAATGGAGGAGAAGGAGAAGATTATTAGAAGAGTTACTACAGGAACAAGATCATAGGTTGCATAAATAAACATCTATATGTATGTTTTAATTGAGAATTAAGAAGCAAGTTATGTAGAAGACTGTGAAAATAGAATGAACCAGGAAACAAATCTTTGAGACATAAGAGAGCTTTAGGTTGAAATTTTAATGCCAGGGAGCCACTGATAAAGCAAAATGGAATGAGAATCAATACTCATTAACTTAAGAAGATATTTGGGCTAAGGAGAGGAGACAATGAATGAAAACTAAAGGAGAATAATATAAATATATATTTAGGCCAAAAGTGAAGAGATAAAACAAACCTGAAACAATCATGAATTGTTAAATGAAACTCTGTCATGGTGATCACCTATTTTAACATTTTCATAATGAGAGAGAGAGAGAGAGAGAGAGAGAGAGAGAGAGAAATGGAAAATATAAAACAAAGCCCAAAATACACATTTTCATTATAATGAAAAAAAAAAGCCCAAAATACACATAATTTTTAAAATTGTAGCCTAAGTTAATAAGCTTTTGAGTTTTTCACAAAATAAGCTCATTGGAAATTTCCAGATTTCTTTCTTATATTTCCCCTACCATATATGTCTGAACTCAATCTTGCTAGAGTCTGTCTTCTTTTCTGATAAAGTACTGAAACTCTGCAAATAAAATAAAGTTCAAGCTGCCATGTCTGCCATGCCAAACTTTTATATGAAAATTTTTCCTTTAACTTGCTAATCACAGTAAATTTTTTAAATGGAATTTACATTTTTCTCTTCAATTGGAATAATCTGTATTATAAAAACATTCTAGTCATATTCCTCATTTACATGTGAATTTTCTGACCTAGATTTGAGATAAGATTACTTGACTTTACTGATTTGATCTTTGTTTTCTAGCAAATTATCATAAAGCTCCTGTTGGCACTTCTAAAAAATGCCTGAATATTTAACAAAACATTTTTTGAGACAGAGCTTCACTCTGCAAACTAACTTTGAACTCATTATGTAGCCCAGACTGGTCTCAAATGCATGGGAGTGAATATTCTATCTCAGCCTCCTGAGTGCTGGGATGACAGGCATGCTCCACTACACATGATTTCAACACACTCTGTAAATTAAAATAAATTTTAATTATTTTAACTAATGATAGCTCTTAGGTACACAATCTTTCAAGGAATCAATAATCTTAACAATCCTACTTTGTTATTGAATCTATTATCATCTGTGGTTGCCAAAAGAAATAAGAATTCTTTCCACCAAACAGAAAATTTGTTTTATGATGAAGCATTTATTTAGTTGGGCTGCCAAAAGCAACCAGGGACTAGGATTTGTTGTCAGCATTTTTTATTCATCACACTGTTTATCTACCCAGCTAATTCTCAGTGTTGAACCCAATTGTCTGCAAGTTCCTTTGATAAGATTCATCTCTTTTTTTGTCACTGCAAGCCAAGAATAGGTTGAGGCCATCCTGATGTAAATTCCTAGCCATATTTTTTCATCTCTTGTCTCCTTTAAAAACACTATAACAATAAGAATCATGGATTGAAGGAAAATCTTGCTTATACTGCCAATTTGAGATAAAATTGTAATTATGATATCAGAGTCACAAAAACTATAGATTACACTCAAGAATATTTTATTATTGATTTAAAAGGCACAAAAACATGGTACAAATAGTTGTTTCATTAGAGTGGTCTTAGGTCACCAACTGTATATCTCCCATCCTTTTCTTACATCAAGATTAATTGTGATATTCATTTTGAGTACTACATGAGCATATATGTCTAAGCAGTTTTAAATAAACCACTTGTTAAGTGTGACCATTAATCATGATTGTAAACTTGACTGGATTAACAAAGGCCTAGGGAATAGTGGAGCCCTTTCTGGGTTTATTTGTGTTGGATTTGCAGGAATGACATAGAAGACTATATTTGCCTTCTATCCATTTCCTCTTCTGTGTTTTTTGGAACCTGCTCTACTTCCCAGCTGCCATGAAGTGAGCAACTTTGTTCCAACATCCCTTTGGACTATGATGTTAATGCTTTAAACTAAACCAACTCTGGACTATAACTTCCATAACCACAAGTCAAAAACATTTCCTCCTTTAAATTGTGAATATAAGTTATTTGATCCCAGCAATGGGAAAGCTGACTAATACAGAAAATTTGTGCCAGAAGTGAGAGTGCTGTATGACTATATCTGATTGTGTAGTTCAGAAGCCTTGTAACTGGCTTGTAGAAGGAGTATGAAAAGCTTTGGTGACCTAAAGTAGAGAAGCTCTAGAATTTTGTAAGCAGAGCTTCATGGGCAATTCTGATCAGAACTCAGAAGATCAAAATATAGAGTGCAGACAGTAAAGGTTACACTCACAAAGTTTCAATTGGGCATGAGGACAGTATTGGAAATTAAACTAAAAGACATGCATGTTGACACTCTGGTAAAATATCTGTATATATTTTGCCATGTTCAGAGACCTTGCTGGATACAAAGTTTAAGCCTAGTAGACTAAGTGTCCTAGTCACTTTTCTTATTGCAGGGACAAAATACCTAATACCCAGAAATTAAAGCAGGAGAGGTTTATTTTTGCTCATCATTTGTAGAGGTTTCAGTCTTAGCTGGTTCCAAGGCAGGACAGAAGAGCAGAGAAGCATGAGAGAGAAATGGCTCATGACAGGTTGAAGGGAAAAGCAGAAGAGGTCAAGGGAGGAGATAAATATGTATATTCTTCCAGGCTGTGCCACCTGTGACCCATTTCCTCCAACCTGGCTTCACCTCCCAACATCACATTTACCTATAGACTCATCACAACCACCCTGTTATCTCATCTCTCAAAAGCCTTGCCTATGAGCACATGAGGATTTGGTGATGATGGTGGGGTCAAATAGATATAAACTATAGAACTAAATGATTTGGCAGAAGATATTTGAAAGCATCCCAATATTCAGGCTGTGGAATGTGTACTGCTGGTTGTTTTTACCCAGATTTACAGAAAGTATAGTGAACAAAAAGCAAGCCACAAAGATTAGGAAAATTTACATTTTGGCCCCAAAATAACAAGGTATAAATTTGGGACAAAAGAATGTGCTCTTGCTGAATACATAAGTGCCATTAAAACCAAAGGAAGACATTGAACAAGGACAAGAAGAAATTTACCCTGAGAACATAAGAGGAACCACCAATATTCAATTCAACACAGGTTCAAAAATGCAAAAGTGTCAATATTTTGTTTTAGAAGACATCTTCTTGGGGCTGCTGCTCAAGAAAGGTAGCCTAGGTTTATTTCACTAATCTCAGCCATTGAGGCACTCAGGAGCCACAGCAGCCATGGTTCAAAAGGACTTGGTTTCTGTTTGAGCTGCTGGTAGACTTTGACATCACCCTTCTCATGGTTGTTCAGACATGCACAATGTAAAATTGTGGAGACACGCAGGCTTCTTTCCAGATTTCAAAAGATTTAGGAGCCCAGGAAATGGACTATTGAACAGAGGTATGTAAAGGTGTGGGATGAAGCCAAATATGTAGGGGAGATCTCAGGAATTTGGAGAGGCCAAGAACATTGAATATCTACTAAAGAAAGCTGTGAGTGAGGCCAAACCAAGAGAGAAACCATGTAGACTGCAATCAACAGGGCCATGAGGTGGGGTATCCCCAATTCTCTGTAATTCAAAACTTACCACACTGTTCCTTTGATGCTGAACTTGTAACAACAGGACGTAATATTTTCCCTGTTGTGTTTTGGTCTTAGGTCTAAATCTTTCCTCTGCTTGGAATGGAAATGTTTACCCAGGGTCATTGTACCTTGGGGTTATGAATCTTATTTTTATTTTTGTTGTGGTTCAGAAGTAAGAATTTACTTCTGTGAATATCAGAAGAAATTTTGAGGTGGACTTTTTTTTTTTGTATAAAATTCTTTTATTGTTACATTGTGGGTATACAACACAATTACATTACTCACTGGAATTGTACCTTTACATAATACATCTTGGTTCTTATATTTTCCACATTCCTAGCCCTCTCTTCATGCCCTCCACCCTTCCCTATTTAAAAAGACTTGATTTGCATTTTTTTCATTTCTCATCATTTTTCCTTTCTCTTCTTTCCTTTCCCCTGCCCCTCCCACTACCCCTACCCCTTTGGACCTTTTCTTCCTATTTTACATTATCAATTATTCATTCTAATCATTGATACATTTTAGGTATACAATATAATGACATTCTTCATTGGAAATTTGCACCTTTACATAGTCTCCCTTGGTTCTTATTTTTCACCCTTGCCCAGCCCTCCCTTCAACCCCTCCATTCCTCCCTATTTACAAAGATTTTGTTCCTATTTTTCCATTTTCTCATATTAATCCCATTCCCTTCTATCCTTTCCCCTAGCCCTCCCACTTCCTTCCCCTTTGCCCCTTTTCTTCCTATTTCACATTACCTATTACACATTTAGTCCTTATTTACACTTTCAGTTTCTCACACCAGAGAAACATGTATTTACACATGTGTGTCCTATTTATTTCACTTAAGAGTATCACCTCAATGTGCATCCACTTAGCTATAAATGTCTCTAATTTCTCATTTTTTATGGCTGAGTAGTACTCCATTTTATAAAAAAACCACATTTTCTTTATCCAGTCTCCAGTTGATGGGCATTTGGGCCGTTTCCAGGTTTTAGCTATTACAAACTGTGCTGCTATGAACATGGGTGCACATATATCACTGCGGTATGATTCTTTTAATTCTTTGGGGAAAATCCCCAGCAGTGGAATAGTGGGGTCAAATGGGACTTCCAGTCCTAGTTCTTTGAGGTATCTCCATACTGATTTCCACAGTGGTTGCACCAGTCTACACTCCCATCAGCAGTGGAGCGGGGTTCCTCTTTCCCCACAGCCCCACCAGCATTTGTTATTGGTTGATAGCAGCCATTCTTTCTGGAGTGAAGCAGGATCTCAGCGTTGTTTTCATTTGCATCTCTCGAATGTCCAGTTATGTTGAACATTTTTTCATGTATTTATTTCCTATTTCTACTTTTTTGTCTGAGAAATGTCTGTTCATTTCAGATGCCCGTTTTTGGACTGGGTCTTTAAATTTGGGAAGTCTGATCTTTTTAAGTTCTTTATAGATTCGAGATAGTAGACCTTTGTCTGAGGAAGAGCAGGTGAAGATTTTTTCCCACATTGTGGGTTGTCTCTTCACACTGCTGGTGGTTTCTCTTGCTGTGCAGAAGCCTTTTAATAAGAAGAGACCTCATTTGTTGATTGTTTGCGCTAGTTCACGGGCAACTGAGGTTTTGTTCATAAAATCTTTTCCTACACCAATGTCTTCAAGGGTTCTACCTAACCTCTGTTCCAACTGGTTCAGAGTTTCTATTTTAATATTTAGATCTTTAATCCATTTTGATTTTAGTTTAGTGCATGGTGAAAGATACAGGTTTAGTTTTAATCTTTGGCAAGCCCGATTTTTCCAGCACCATTTATTAAAGAGGCTATCTTTCCTGCAGTGAGGGTGTTTGGCTCCTTTGTCGAAGACGAGATGGCTGAGTGTGTCTGGAGTTGTTTCTGCATTTTCTAATCTGTTCCCCTGGTCCTCAAGTCTGTTTCTTTGCAAGTACCATGCTGTTTTTATCACAGTAGCTTTCTAGTAGATTTGCAGGTTGGGGATTGTGATACCTCCTGCCATGTCTCTGTTACCTAGAATTGCTTTTGCTATTCTGGGTCTCTTCTTGTTCCAAATGAATTTTTGGATTGTTTTCTCGAGGTCTGTGAAGTATGCTGCTGGGATCTCAATTGGAATTGCATTAAATCTATATAGCAGTTTTGGAAGTATGGCCATTTTCACTATATTAATCCTTCCTACCCAGGAGCAGGGGATGTCTGTCCATTTTCTGATATCATCTTCAATCTCTCTTTTCAGAGTGCCATAATTTGCAGAGAAGAGGTCTTTGATTACTTTCGTTAGGGTGATTCCTAGGTATTTCAGTTTTATGTATGCTCTTGTGAAAGGAATTATTTGCCCTATTTCTCTCTCAATGAGTCTCTCATTGGTGTAGAGGAAAGCTATTGATTTTTGTGTGTTAACCTTGTAACCAGCTACTTGACTGAATTTGGTTATTAAGTCTAGAAGACTTTTGGTGGAGTTCTTGGGGTCTTCTATATAGAGTATCATGTCATCTGCAAATAATGAAAATTTGACTTCTTCATTACCTATCTTTATTCCTTTTATTTCTTTCTCTTGTCTAATTGTCATGGCTAAAGTTTCCAGAACTATATTGAACAGGAGTGGTGATAGTGGACATCCTTGTCTTGTTCCTGATTTTAGTGTGAAGGATTTCAGTTTTTGACCATTTAGTATGATATTGGCTGTTGGTTTTTCATAGATGGCTTCTATCAGTTTGAGGTAGAGACCATCTATTCCAATTTTTGGTATGTTTTTATCATAAATGCATGTTGGATTTTGTCAAATGCTTTTCTGCATCTATGGAGATAATCCTATGGTTTTTGTCCTTGGCTCTATTGATATAGTGTATTACATTGATTGATTTTCATATATTGAACCATCCCTGCATCCCTGGGATGAATCCCACTTGATCAGGGTGCATTCTGTTTGCCATTATCTTATTAAGGATTTTTGCATCTATGTTCATTAGTGAGATTGGCCTATAGTTCTCCTTTTTGGTTAGGTCTTTCTCTGCTTTGGGGATCAAGGTGATGCTTGCTTCCAGGAATGAATTTGAAAGTATTGCTTCCCTTTCAATTTCATTGAAGAGTTTAAACAGGAGTGGCAGCAGTTCCTCTCTAAATGTCTTGTAGAATTCAGCAGTGAAGCCATAAGGGCCCGGGCATTTCTTAGTTGATAAGTTTTTAATTACATTTTCAATTTCATTGGTTGATATTGGGTTGTTCAGAATTTTTAGGTCTTCTTCATTCAACTTTGGTAATTCATATGTATCTAGGAATCTGTCCATGTCTTCTGTGTTGTCCATCTTATTGGAGTATAGGTTCTGAAAGTAGGTATTGATGATCCTCTGGATTTCTTCTGGGTCTGTTGTAATTTCACCCTTTTCATTCCTAATTGCATGGATTTGGGCCTTTTCTTTCCTTTTTCTCACAAGGTTGGGTAAAGGTTTGTCAATTTTGTTGATTCTTTCGAAGAACCAACTCTTGGCTACATTGATTTTTTGTATCATTCTCTTAGTCTCCATTGCATTGATTTCTCCTCTGATCTTTATAATTTCCTCCCTTGTATGAGCTTTGGGGTTGTCCTGCTCTTCTTTTTCTAGAAGCTTGAGGTTCAGCATCAGGTTGTTTAATTGGGCTCATTCTGTTTTCCTAATATGAGTATTCATTGCTATGAATTTCCCTCATAAGACTGGTCTCATTGTGTCTCATAGATTCTGATATGTTGTATTTTCATTGTCATTTAATTGAAGGAACTGTCTGATTTCTTCTTTAATTTCCTCTGTGACCCATTGGTTATTCAGAAGTGTGTTGTTCAATTTCCACGTGTTTATGAAATTTTTTGAGTTTCTTTTGCTATGGATCTCCAATTTCATCGCATTGTGGCCTGATAACATACAGGGGATAACTTCAATTCCTTTGCACTTGCTTAAACATGTTCTATGTGTGAGTATGTGGTCTATTTTGGAGAATGACACATGCACAGCTGAGAAGAATGTGTATTCTGATTTTGTGGGGTGGAAGACTCTGTAAACATCTGTAAAGTTCATTTGTTCAAGAGTTCAATTGAGTTCTAGTATTTCATTCCTTATTTTTTGTCTAGTTGATCTATCTATTTGTGTCAGTGGGGTGTTGAGGTCCCCTACTACAATTGTGTTAGGGCATATATGACTTTTCATGTCTGTTAGTATTTGTTTTATATAGTTGGGTACACTAGTGATTGGTGCATAGATATTTATGATTGTCATCTCTTCCTCTTGGATTCTTCCCTTTACAAGGATGTAGTGTCCTTCTTCATCTCTCTTAATCAGTGTTCATTTGAAATCTACTTGATCTGCAAAGAGCATAGCTACTCCTGCTGTTTTTCGGGTTCCTGTTGCATGGAGTATTGTTTTCCACCTTTTAACTTTCAGTCTATGAGTTTCCTTTTGAGTTAAGTGTGTTTCTTGTATGCAGCATATTGTTGGATTTTGCTTCTTGTCCCATTCTGCCAGTGTCTTTGGATTGGTGAATTGAGACCATTAACATTGATGGTTATAACTGAAATGTATTGACTTGTCATTGCCATGACTTTTTCTTTTTGTTGGGTTCTCCCCCTTTACATTTAATTTCTAGTCATGACAGATGGATTCATTCTGCTTTGCTTCCTGGGGTTGTGATCCTCAATGTCTGTTCCTAGATATTGTGTAAAATTATTTGGAGTGCTGGTTTGGTATTCACGAAACTCCTAAGTTGCTCTTTGTCATGAAAGTATCTTATTTCTCCATCAATTTTGAAAGATAGTTTTGTAGGGTATGTAAATCTGGGTTGGAGGCTGTTTTCTTTTAGGGCTTGGAATGTGTCACTCCAAGCTCTTCTTGCCTTGATGGTTTGTGTTGAGAAGTCTGGTGTGATTCTGATGGGCTTTCCTTTGTATGTGATTCGTTTCTTTTATCTGACTGCTTGGAGAACTTTGTTCTTCTGTTGTGTTTCTGGAATATTAACAATTATATTCCTAGGTGCAGATTTTTTTTTAATCAAGGATATTTGGAGTCCTATATGCCTCACTTATCTGTATGTCCAGCTCTTTTCCCCTGCTTGGGAAGTTTTCTGCCATTATTTCTGTGAAGAGTTTTTTTATGTCATCTCCACTCTCTCCTGTTTCTTCATTGAGCCCAATCAGTCTTATGTTATTCTTCTTTGCATCATCTAGCAGCTGCTGGATTGATTTCTCATGTTCTCTTATAATTTTGAAGCAATTTTTCTTTTCCTGGTCACTAATTACAGTCTTATCTTCTATATGAAATTCTGTCTTCACATTGGCTCATTCTGCTGTATAGACTTTCAATGTAGTTTTTCATGTCCTGGAAATCTATTTGCATCTGTTTTATGGATTCCATTTGTTTCTTATGTTGGGATTCCATCATGTTCCTGAGCTCCTCTCTACAGTTATTAATCATGTCTTGCCCTAGGGACACAATTTCTCCTGTTACCTGAGAAATTATTTCTGATTTCATTTTCTCCTGATCCCTTTTTGTTGCCAGTTCAGTGGGTCCAGGTTGTTGAATATCAGAGTGTTTCATCTCATTTCCCTTTTGGTTTGCTGTAGGTGATCTGGAAGTCTGGTTTTGAGACTTATTTACGTGTTTTCTCATTTCCACTGGGGTGGGGGGCTGTTGCCGCCTGCACGGATTACCTTCTCTGAGCTGGGAGAGGTGGGACAGGCACCAGGAGCAGCGGTAGGGATGGTGACCCAAAAGCCCTTTCCTGTGTGCTGGGAGCAACAGGAGGGTTGGTGGGCAGGAAGCCCCTTCCTCTGGACCAGGAACAGTGGGATGGCAGCTCAGAAGCCCCTACCTCAGTTCCAGGAGCAGCGGGACTCAGTACCTTGGTCTGGTGGTCTGGTGTCCTCTGCGTCTTTGTAGTGTGGAACCAGGTGGCTGCCTGTCTGCAGTGGGGTGATTTGGTGTATTCTCTCTTTTGGTTATTTCAAGGGACACTGTTTGGGCATATGTGGATATTCTAAAGGAGGCTAAATTTTTTCATTCCCAGAACTTCCTTAAAAAAGACAATTGTACTCACTTTTAAAAAAATATCTTCTTTTTCTTTTCTTTTTTTTTTTTTTGGCAGTATGTAGAAAGTGGTTTTATTATAGGGATGGCAGTGTTGGTTCAGCATTGGAAGATTCACCCCCATAAGTTATCATTTTAACAGACAAAAGGAAAAAGCCATATGATCCTTTCAGTAGTTGCAGAAAAAGTGTTGGACTAAATTCTACAGCTGTTCATGGTTAAAGCTATCAGGATGCTAGAAGTAGAAAAGAAACTTCTCAACAGATTAAAGACATGTACTCCATACTACCAGCAAAAATGTCTTATACGTATTGCCCCATTAATATTGCATCAGATTTCACTCTGGAGATGTGACTGGATAGTCAGCCACATTATAGAAAAAGTTAGGTAATAACATAGTATCCTTTTATTTTAATTTTTTCAAGTGAAATTTGTCCCTTGCTCACATACCAAATATTGTTAGTAATAGGAGTAGAGACAAATGATCTGACTTATGAGAAATTGAGATTTTATAGATTATGTGGGCACAAATGAATCTTATTTCTTAGTTTACAGAAAGGGAACTGGAACTCCAATAATTGCCATATTGTAATATTCTCCACCTAGCCAGGCATGGTGGTTCATGCTTATAATCAAAGCACTTGGGAGGCTGAGGCAGGATGATTGCTGCCATTTTGAGGTCAGCCTGGGTTACATAGTGAGTTCAAGGCTGGCCTGAGCTGTGTAGTGAAACCCTATCTCAAGTAAAAAAAAAAAAATGCCCATCTCCTTCCCAATGGTAAAATATGCATATGGTTTTGTATTTTTTCAATGCAGGCTAACTAACTGTACTCTGAGATATCTTAGAGACCAATTAATTGAGGAACATGGTTTCTCCCCCCCCCCATTAAGTTTATTGGTACATTTTTGGTATACAATACGGTTATATTCATCATTGGGATCTTGTACCATTACATGAGTCTCTTGGTTCTTTTTTTTTTTCTCCTTCCCTTGCCGTCCCTTCACCCCCTCCACCTTTGCCTATATGCAAAGACCTTGTTTCCATTTTTTCCCTCTTCTCATATTTTTTTCCTTTCTCTTTTTTCCCTTCCCCTGCCCTCCCAATTTCCCTGCTCTTTTAGACCTTTTCTTCCTGTTACATGATATCAGATATACATTTATTTTTAATTACAATATTAAGACCTAGGAGACATTACCACAGATTTTACAGAATTTAAAAGGATATAGAAAGCATATTTCAAAAATCTGTTTTGAAATAAATTTGAAAACTTCTAAGAAACACCCTGGAAGACCAATTAATGAAACTAACTCTGGAGGAAATATGAAATTTGAATAGCACCGATTAAAGAAAGTATATTCCTAGCTTGAAAACCTACCTATATGACAACAACAGGCTCATATACATTTTAACTGATAAATTATATCAAAGTTTTAAAGTAGAAAAAAAGGAACACTTCTCCCCTCATTTCAGGAAATCAACATTGTACTAATACTAAAACTGGATAAAGATAATAGAAGAAAAAAGTATGACCATAGATAGAAACTTGTTCATTGAAACAAACTCTTAGAAGTCAGATCTGGCAGTATGCAGAAAGTGGTTTTGTTATAGGGATGGCAGTGTTGGTTCAGCATTGGAAGATCCACCCCCAAAAGTCATCATTTTAACAGAGGAAAGGAGAAAGCCATATGATCCTGTCACTAGTTGGAGAAAGAGTATTGGACTAAATTCTACAGCTGTTCATGGTAAAAGCTATCAGGAGACTAGAAGTAGAACAGAAACTTCTCAACAGATCAAAGACTTGTACTCCATACTTCCAACCAAAACTCCTTCTATGAATGGAGAAGATACAATGCTTTCTCCCTAAAGTGGGGAATGAGGGCATATATGGCTACTCTTCATCTGTCCATTAGACTTTGAAACATAGGTCTAAGCCAACATAGTCTGGCAATAAAATGACACAACTAGGATAGGATTGTCAAGGCAGAAGCAAAATCTTTATATGTAGATGAAATGATCATCTACAGAGAAAATACTAAGAAATCTCTAGGAGCCCTTAGAACTTGCACTTGAATTTAGCAGGATTAGAAAACACAAAGTATATATAGAAATTCAGGTCTGTGTATACTTGCTATAAATGCAGAATTGGATATTGAAATTTAAAAGTTATGTAGGAGTACAAAGGACCCAGAAAAGCCAAAAACAAAAACAAAAACAGTGTTGGAAGATGTTTAGCACCCAATTTTAAGACTTCTTCTAAAGCTACAGTAATCAAGGCAGTGTTGGTGTAAGGAAAGACATATAGATCATTCGAACAAAACAGAGAATCTAGAAATAGAACCATACATATACGGTCCACTGAGTTTTGAAAGATAATTTAACATTAGCATTTTATAGAATATAAACTTGATTCAAGAGCCGAGGAAGAGATAGTGTTTTCAGCAAATGGCACTAGAACACCTGGTATCTATATATAAAAAATTAACCTCAACCCTTTTTTTCCATACATGAAAATAACTTGAAGGGATCTATGAACCTAAATAAGAAAGCCTAAAATTATAAAACTTTAAGAAGAAATTATAAGGGAAAATATTTATGAATTCAGGGCAGGCAAGAACTACCTAGGATACAAAAAACATGATGTATAAAAGAAAAAAAAAGATAAATGAGATCCCATCAAAATTTAGAACTTTAAATGACATCATTAAAATGGAAAGTAGTCCTTAAGTAGACCATATTTACAATGCATATAACCTATGAGCAGAATATATAAAGAAGTCTTAGAGCTCATTAACAGACAACCCAATTAAAATGTAGACATAAGAAGATGATAAATAGCCTTGTATAGCACAAGGAATGGTGTGCAACTCTAGAGTCAGAAAAATACTAATCAGCACAATAATAAGATTGAATTATACACTCATTAGGGAGATGAAGTTAAAAGTTTTAAAAGCCTTGTCATGACTTTTTCTGTTTGTTGGATTCTCCCCCTTTGTGTTAAATTTGTCACGCCCAGTGGATTCATTCTGCTGGGATTCCTAGGGTTGTGATCCTCATTGTCTTTCCTAGGGTATTGGCTAAAATTTTTTGGAGTTCCAGTTTGGTATTCCTGAAGTTCCTGAGGTGCTCTTTGTCATGAAAGTATCTTATTTCTGCATTAATTTAGAAAGATAGTTTTGCAGGGTACATCAATCTGGGTTGGAGGCTGTTTTCCTTTAGGGCTTGAAAGATATCACTCCAAGCTCTTCTTGCCTTGAGAATTTGCATTGAGAAGTCTGCTGTGATTCTGATGGGCTTCTTTTGTAGGTGATTTGTTTCTTTTCTCTCACTGCTTGAAGAATTTTATTTTTCTGTTGGATTTCTGGAATCCTAACTATTATATGCCTATGTGTAGATTTGTTTTTGATTAAGGTTAGATGGAGTCCTATATGCCTCACTTATCTGTATGTCAAGTTCTTTTCCCCTCCTTGGGAAGTTTTCTGCCATCACTTCTGTGAAAAGTTTTTTTATTTCATCTGCACTCTCTCCTCTTTCTTCATTGACTCCAATCAGTCTTATGTTATTCTTCTTTGCATCGTCTAGCAGCTGCTGGATTGATTTCTCCTGTTCCTTTACAATTTTAAAGCAATTTTTCTTTTCCTCCTCACTAATTGCAATCTTATCTTCTGTATGTGAAATTCTATCCTCACATTGGTTCATTCTGCTGTGCAGACTTTCGATGGAGTTTTTAATCTCTTGGAAGTCTGTTTGTATCTATTTTATGGATTCCATTTTGTTTCCTATGTTGGGATTCCATCATGTTCCTCAGATCCTCTATTTTTTATCTGTGTCCTCTCTAGATTAATTAATCATGTCTTGCACCCTGAGCATAATCTTTGCTGTTATCTGAATACCTATTTCTGATTTCATTTTTCCCAGATCCTCTTTTGTTGCCAGTTCAGAGAATCCAGGTGGTTGAGTATCAGAGTGTTCCATCTCGTTTCCCTTTGGGGTTGCTGTAGGTGATCTGCAAGTCTGTTTTTGAGGCTTGTTTGTGTGTCTTCTCATTTCCGCGGGGGGTTGGTGCTTCTGGTGCCCACGAGGCTCAACTTCTGTGCCCCAGGAGCTTGGGATGGCAGCAGGGGAGCTTCCTTCTGGCTGCTGAGACCAGCTCACTTTCTTGGCCCTAGGAGCCTGGGATGGAGGTGGGAAGCTTCCTTCCAGGTGCTGGGACTGGCTGAGCTTCACTCTGGTCTTTCTTTCAATGTCCATAGAAAGACTTCAAACTATATTTTAAAGAGTTGTACCAACTTTGGGAATTAAATATTTTCAACCCAATTCCCCATGTAATGCTTAATTTTGTACCGCAAATGAGATATTGCTACATGGCTTTCTATACATACATCTCCATAGTTAAGTTACACAGAGCTGAAGCATCACTATCTCCCTGCACATAATATAATAATGGAATACCACATAGTCACTTGAGTTCAGTTTGACTTCTGGAAGTACATTTTTCTCATTATATCATCTCAATCTGTTTTAAAATGATTTGATAATTTGATGGTATACAAAAAGAAATTTCCATGAACATGGATAAAGTAAACGGCTCTTATTAAATTGTAATACCCATGTGAAGAAACAAATAAAAATGCATGTCTGTAAAACTGCTTCTCTTATAATACAAGATATAATTATTAAAGGTTAGTGTAACTCAGGAGCTTAGAGTAAATCTAAGAAGTTGCTAAACATCTATTTTCATAGTAAAAGCAAAAGGAAAACCCCAAACTTACTTTTCTAAATTCAAATACAGTAAATTCTACCATGACTAAAACAACATCTGCAGCAAATTCTATATTACTGCCACATATCAAAAGCCACTTTCTTTTTGGCCAATAAATGAAAAGTCAATTAATTCCTTATCATTTCCCAGAACATTCAATGGTAATGTTTTTGACACGTGCATTAATTTGCTGTACAAATTACTAGTATCACTCAAGAAGGTGATGTGAGAAAAATTTTCTCCTGTAACTATATAAAAATAACAGCTTTGAAAATATTGAAATATGAATGATAATTTTATAGAGAATTTTAGGATCATTAAAGGCATTTATGAAAATATTTTTTAAAAATAAAAAACTAAAAATGGGAACTTCCATTTCAGTATACTGTAAATGTGCAGACATTTTCCCTATCCATTTTGCTAAGTATTTGCATATAGAATTTTGGAACAAGTAATGTTAAAATAATAAAGAAAAGGACTTTTAGTATAATTTAGAATAAAATTGTTCAGTGAATTAGTCATCCATAAATTGAATGTCTTAAATTTTGGAAAATATTATGCTTACCAGTCCAATATCAGATAATTACAAATGATGAAGCTGTAATTTTTTTTATTTTTTCTACCCTTTAGTGAGAGTTCTGTTTTTAAAAAACATGGCAATTGTTAGATATTTTTACTTACCACTTTTTTTAACTCTGTGGCTGCCTTTAGGTAGAGTCAAGATATCTTCTATTATTCTGCTCAATAATCAAAACAGGTTCAAAAATCAACCAGCAAGTAAAACAAAAGAACCCCACAGAGAAAGAAGAGAGGTTGATGCTCAGGCTTATGAACACCAGTTGATGATACTTTTATGCTGCATATTGTTGGGTTTTGTTTCTTCATCCATTCTGCCAGTCTGTGTCTTTTGATTGGAGGAATTGAGACCATTCACACTGAGTGATTACTGAAAGACACTGACTTATTCTTATCATTGCATTATTTTCATTTTCCTGATTTTCTCATCTTTCGCCTTCTGCTTAGCTTCTTATCCCCTGAAATGTGTGCATTCTTTTTGACATATTGACATTGATTGTGTCTTTCCAGGATATCCTCAAAAATTTTTTTATGATGCTGCTTTGATGGATATGAATTTTTTGAGGTCCTCCTTGTCATGGAAATATCTTATTTGTCCATCAATTTTAAAGGAGTGTTTTGCATACTTAAGCCAATACATAAGCAGGGGTTAGAAGTTATCTCTTAGATCTTGGAATACTTCACTCCAAGCCCTCCTGGCCTTTAAAGTTTGGATGGAGAAGTATGTCACAATCCTTATTGATTTGCCTCTGTATATGATTCATTGCCTTTCTCTCTACCACTCAGCAGTTTACCCCATGCCACTTGGACAGTCTATTTGTGTGCTTACTGACTGTCCTGAGTGTCACTGCACCAGGTGTCATTTCAACCAGTCAATCCTTGTACTGAACAAATTTTATAAAATTGTCATTTTTATATTTCCTGCTATATTATAAAATTAATTAAAAGTGCATTTCTAATCATCCTATATTTAAATAATTGGATTGGCAAGAGATTAAAATTTTGTCCCTATGAAGGACATCTGGAATTTTAAGTATAGTATGCCTGGAGAAGTTCTCTTTCAGTCATTGCTATTTGGTGTTTTATATGCTTCACTCATCTGTATGTTTATTTTAATCCATATACTCAGGAAATTTTCTGCCATTATTTCTGTGAAGATGATATTACATTATTTTTGTTATCTTCTTATTTTTTTACTTACTCCAATTATTCTGAGATTAGTCTTCTTTGTATCATGTAGCAATTTTTGAATCCATTTTTCATGCGTTCTTGTTTTTAAGGGTTTTGAGTACTTGGTCTTTGAAAGCATCACTGTCTTCTAGATCTGAGATCCTGTCTTCACATTGGTCAGTTCTACTTTCAACATAATTGTTAATCTCTTGGATTTCTGATTGAAACATTTTCATGGGCTCTTAATTCTTTGGTAAACTGGTCATTTATGGCTTGTATTTTGTTTAGCTCATTTAGCTTTTTATTAGTGTTTTGTGAAAGCTACTGTATCTGTTTGGTTATTACTTCCACTACCTGTTCAGTTATATCGTGTCTAATTTCATTGGACACTTCTTTGAGTTGCTTTCTAACCTCTTCTGCTATCCTTTCAATTAACTCAGGTGTGCAGCTTATGCTTCATTGCTTTTTCTTCTTTTGTGTCTATTGTTTATATTTGTGCTTGTTTTGTTTTGTGCTGAGGTTTGTAGATGCTTGTAGTCTAAAGACTTTGTCAAAGTATAGAGATCACTTTGGTTGCCTTTCAGTGATGTATTATGGGTGTGGTTAAATTTAATCCTTTGCTGCAGCCCTAAGATCTGACCACCTTGACTAATTTTAGAGGTGAGTGTTCCATGTAGTTAGCCTAGAAGCCACATTCTTGTACTCCCGTATTGTTAATGTCACAAAGGTAATCTGAGTCTTGGCTTCTAGAGAGATAGCAACAAGTATGTGATCTTCTTAATAACAAGCAAATCAACTACAGTAATATCACTCAGGACAAAATAGATATTAACATACCATAAAAACCAATTAAGTACCATCCTTACTCCTAGAGAAAAAGTCAGCAATTATAATGTAAACATTAAGGCAACCCAGGTATTGAATTATAATTAATATGTACTCAATGTGACAACTATATCTTCATTAAGGGTAGAAAAGAATTCAATGTTAATGTTACAGAGTTATTTATTAAAATATTAACATAGCTTTATATTTATACTATTAAAAGATAAGTTTGGGGAGTAGGGAATTTCAAGAGAAACTTTGAAACATTAAATCTATGATATTTAATTGTAGAGTGGCACATGGGACCTTATTGGAGAGTAGAAGGATATTTATAGAATTAGATAAAGGTAAGACAAAAAACACTAGCAAGAAAAAGAAGGTAAAATAGAAAGGGATAAAAAGGAAATTACATATAGAGTGAAATAAAAGAGAAATACTTAAAAGGAAAAAATTAAAGCGGAAAAGGGGAAAACATAGAGAAGAGAAGCAGAAAAAGAGATTAGAATCAAAGCAGGGAAGAAAGGAAACTGATAGTAAGCCCCAAGAAACTGATGCTAAAGAACAGAAGGAAAGAAAGAAGAAGAGGAAAAAAAGAAAAAAAATCAATCAAACCAACAAAATTAAAACTGAAAACAATATTCTTAATTTGAAAAACAAAAACAAGAGAATAAAACAACCCAACCAAATAAACCCTCTTAGGAATTTTTCTCTGTGATTTCAAATGTGTAGTTATCTTCCAGGGTAGTCTCAGGTCAGTGTTGAATTCAAGATGTGTACCTGCTCTTGTTTGCAGGCAAAGAAACCTTTCAAGGTGTAGGTCCATGCTGGACATAGCCACCAGCAAGCAGGCTGTAGGACCAGGGTGTGAGTGCTGCTCTGGGGTTTTCAAATTCTCGGAGGTTCAGGATGAACCTGGCCTCAGGCCATGGGGGTGGGGGCAAAATCATTACCTCAAGACACTGTAATGCCTCTTAGCAGCCTGACCAAGGCTGTCTAACCATGAATGTCTCCCATGGCTAAACCTCACCTAATCACTGTGAGAGGAGCCCTAAAATAAATCCAGCTGGTGGCTGCTCGAGTCCTGGCTCAGTTGACTCTTCCCTGATAAGGCATCCAAGCACTACAGGAGATATGGCAGGAGCTTGACCTGGAGTCACTTACCAACAGCTCACAGCATCCACTGGTCCTGTCCTCCACTGTGTTTCCCCTGAGGGCTTTTGGAAACCCCTGACTTCACTGTGTCCCTTGTAAATTCAGCCCTCTTCTCATAAGGTGTAAGCCAGGAGCAGGAGAGAAAGTGCAGATTGCTCCTTCTTTTTCCCACATTATATGCTGTCTCCAATATCTTTGTAGCCTGAAACTTTCCCTTCAGGGACTTCCTGAGTTTCAGTGTCTGGATTGTGAACTTCAGAGGGGCTCATTTGTTGCTGTTTACCACTCTGCTATCTTTCTGGAAGTCCTGCTTGATGATATTTACAAGACAGATATTTAATGAGGGCAGGTCACTGCATTCTGGGTGTGGACAATTACATCTTTGCCTTCCAGAATCTCACAAGTTGTGAGTGACCGACAGCCTGTCCCTCAGCCAGAAGCTTATGTGGGCATTTCTCTTCCCCTGATAAATACTGAACTCTGTAGTACGGTCTTGAAATGCTAGGGTTAGTTCTTTGACTAGTAGGGACAAATTTTCTTCCCCTTGTAATCTCAGGATCCTTTTGCTCCAGTTCAAACTGATGGCATTTTCCCAGCTATCATTTTGGAAAATTGATTTTGGTATGGAAACCTATGGGTAAAAGAGGTTTTCCCTCCACTTGGGATAAGTCAATCGAGTTAATCCTGCTAACAGACCATTTCAGTGAGTTATTCTATTTCTACTAGGATTTAGGACAAAGGATCTTAAAGAAATTATATGTTATTTTGAAACATTTTAGTGTTGTTTCCTAAACAGATATTTCCATAAAGTGCTTTTCATGTATCCATAATTACTAGCAACATTATATGTGTGAACACAGAATCTATAGCCATTCTGCCTGGTTCCAATTCCTGATCGTATTGCTCACTTAAAATTTTCATTAACAGAAATTTAATATACACAAAACCAAAATAATTTACTGTTCATTTTGCTGCTTCTGTCCAAATAGTCTTAATGCCAACCACTGAGTCAGACAAAATTTTTGGTGTTTCTATACAAGTGAAAAAACTATAACTGTTTAACAGATTTTAATAATGAAAAATAATTCTTATCTTTAATATAAAATAATCATTTGAAATTCTGTATAAATATTATATTTTAGATCCAATCCATGCTTTAACTTTTAGAATTGATATAAACATTCAAGTATTATAAAAATTAGATGTAAATCCAGTGGGAAATAATAGAAATACAACTGGAACTGACAAATTATATTATACAAAAAAAAAACTAATTTGTTGACAGTGACATATTCACAAGATTTATATAAATTTTCAAGTGAAAAACAGGCAGCAATCAAATATATCTAACAATACAGTATTACTTGATGTGACTAGAGTATTCCAAGCTTAAAATCAATAAAATTAATAATATATAGTATAATCAGAAAAAAGCACTGCACAGGAATTATTTGAGTGATACATTATAATGATAAATTATTCTCAATCTTAATTTCAAAGATTTTCAAAGAAGTATCTCTTATTTCTGTATCAGTTCCAATAGTGAATTCTCTTTAAATATTCAAGACATTCTTTATAACCATCCACATAATATATACAGACTTGATAATATATGAATTGAAGAAAATAAGAATCTTAGAGCACTTCTAATGCTACTTATGCTCACATATACACAAATATACATATACACAGACACACACATGGGAATGAAATTAACAAATTTATTAAGCTCTTAAATATTCTTTTTTCCAGAAAACAGGAACAAAAATTTCAGGATAGAAACTAGTAATATGTAACACATAATGTTAACAAAATCTATTCTACACTTATTTATGTCATTGTTAAATTTAATTTATTTATTTGTTATTTTTAAGTTTAAAAATGTTATGATTCCTCAATTTAAGAAATCAACTTTTAATTTTTATTGCTGTTTTATCCTTCTTGCCAACTTACATAAACATTTCACGTATTTCTAGAATAATGCATTAGGCACCTTCAAAAAAATGTACTGTTTAAATTCCAACTGAGAGAAAACATCAAAGGAAGTTTACAGTATAAACTTACAAAGTGAGAAACTGTGGTTTCGGAACACAATTACATACTCCCTATTACATAATAATGTTGATTATCATGACACTTATTAGTATTGAAAATCACACACAATGAAAGCACTACTCTATATTTTTAAAAAATCAAAGCATTTTTAAATTTTGACATAACAATCAGTAATTGAGATAGCAATTTTATTTCAGAAAAGTTGATTCCTGGAAAAAGTTGGGTTGAGAATATACCAAAACCATAAAATTGTTTTTGAAGGAAAAATTCCAATGAAGCAAAATATTAACTTCTCCTTCCTTTCTTTCTTTCTTTCTTGAATTTTCCAAAAGTAAACTTGGGAAAAAGAAAGTGAGGACTGTTTTATGATTCTTTCTCAATTTTGCTATTATTCCAGGCTCCTGAAATAACATTGGGTGCTCTGAGGCTGGTTGTATTGCTGAGAGGGAGAGAGGAGGAATAATTTTAAAACATCTTATTAGCAGAGAATGGTGCAATTTCTACTCTAGTACATTCCTTAATTTAAATTTCATTTCTTAAGAGCCCACAAATTCTCTGTAGTAAAATACAGGCAATAGTAAAAAGTAAAAACTAAGGAAAAGTTATATTTTTGAAAAAACTCAAGAAAGATCTGCACTAAGGTACCCAGAGGTTCTATGCACATAATCAACTCTCCAATGTGTCTGTGGAGAGTTAGTTTGCCAATCAACATTTATGGGGCTATGATTTTCCTGTTTCACTTTAGCAAATTTTTCATTCCAGGCAATAACATATTTTAGGACTAGTTCATGTTCTTTGAGTTTTGCATGCACACATCTTGATAGATCTGCTACAATCATTCACAGAGGAGGCAGCATGCTGCTTAAACAAAAATTATTTATCCATATTCAATCACATTATTGTTTCCTTTCTTTCCCTTCCCTTTTCACATTCTTACTTCATTTCTTTATGCCTTCTTCCTTCATTTTCCCTTACCTTTTTTTCTCCCTTTCTTTTTTTCTTCCTTTCCCTTCTCTTTTTTCTCAAACTCTCAGAAAAATAATTTTTTCTCTTTGAATGTTGGAGATTTCCATGAAGACAATATACCATACTTCTTGGGAATGACAGAAACAAAGACTAGCATCATACAAGCAATTCCAAGAACTTGTCATTTCCACCTGGTGGCTTCTGAATCTAGTCTGCACCCAAAAGAACCATTCTTATGTTTTAGGTCTAGTTTATTTAGAGTTCATAGCGAGACCTACAAAATAAATCTATTCTAGGGATTCAGGTAGCTCTTGGCATTAGACTTAATAATCTCAGTCCCAATTTTTCCTTTAATAGTGTACTTCACAGATACAAACTCAGCCTTTATCCATCACACATTTCCTGAAGAGTAGATCATGAATTTAGTGGTTAGAGATATAAGTGATGATTGTTTTGTTAACTATAATCTGTACAGAAGAAGAAAAATTCCTGTCATTGCCAAAAAATAGTATGAAAAAATATTCAGAGTATACTCAAACTGCAGTGTCCAGTGCTTTTTCCAAGGGGGAAAAGTCATTTTAAAAATGCAAAAAGAGCAATCCAGTTTATTGACACAAAATCCATTATACATCAAAAATATTTGGCCCAGGATTTAGCTCAGTGGTGCCACTTCCTGCCTTGCAAGAACAAGGTCCCGAGTTGGGTCCTGGTACAAAAAAAAAAAAAAAAAAATCTGAAGCACAAAGAGTACAAGTCATTTGTCATAAGCTAAATAAATAAAAACTTATCTACTCAGAGCTAGAATTCATGTCTTTTGATTTTTGGTCCTGTACACATTTATCAACATCATATCATGACACTGCTTTATCCATCTTTAAAACCAAGCAAAAATTGCAGAAGACAAAGTTAATAAAGAAGAAAGAGTTTATTTAAGGGTATTGTGATAGAAGACATGGGCCACAACTGCTGGAGTTCAACTCCACTGAAGCAATATGTGGCAATTTTTCTGTCATTGTTGTTTTGTTTTGTCTTTTTTCAGGTGACAGATTTTTAAGGACCAAGGTAAGGTGTATGGAATATATATATATATATATATATATATATATATATATATAGTGTGTATAATGTGTGTAGTGTGTGTGTATGTGTGTGTGTGTGTGCTTATTTTAAAAAAGGAAGTTTTGAAGGTAGGGACAATCACCCACACAGGGAAGATGATGTGAATATGATAGTGGATGATAGGTTCTTTTGACCTAAGAAGAGTAGAATTTCAGACCAAATGTTGTAAGCACACATACTCCTACAATGTCAAAGATTTACTGAGTTTGGGTAGGGGGCTTTGCTGACAGAAGAAATTGGTAAAGATAGTGACAAAACTCCTTTTCACAGAACAAAGAAAGCAACAGGCTTTTATTTATTTACTGGGGTTTTCTAAAGTGCAGTAATTTCCACTGGCCAGGAGCAATGTTTCAAAATTTTCTTGTAATGGACTTGAACCACTAGATAGGCATGATCAATTCTGTTAAAAGATACTGAATTTTTTCATACCTGGTGCCATCATCCTGAGCCAAATATCCTGGGTTTGTGAGTCTGGGTCACACAATAAGGTGAAGGATCTCAGGGCCTTGGGATGTTGTGGCTTCTGAAGTAGCATAAGGGTGGAGGCACAGAAAAGAGATGGAAAAGAAAGTAAATAGCTTCAATAGGCAGTGTGTTTTGGATAAAACATATTTAAATGATCAACATGATTAAGTGCAGAGCAGAGTAGAACCTTACCCAAGGATTGAGAAAGCAAAGAGGACAAGATACAATATGAAGTCAGGGATGGATGTCAATCCTTTTATCCCATTTTAGTAACACATCAGATTTCTGTAAGCTTAAGTCAAGCATCGATGTTTTCAGAAAAAATGACCTTCAGATGTGCAAGAAAGTATCTCAGGCAAATGTAACAATCCACATGTCAGAGGTATCATCTACAGCAAAGCTAGCGGAAAACTTTTAAGGCACTATTGGAATTTGTGGCCTCCAAAATTAGAATTTTTAAGTTGAAGAATGAGTGGGGCTAGAGAGCTTAGTTTTTTCCCCCTTGGCAATAGTTTCTCATTTTATGAAAACATTCTGCTTTTATGGATTTATTGAGGTCTCTTGATGGGTCTGTTGAAGCATGCCATGTTACAAAGGGTAATAGTTTATTTCAGTAGAGGGGGACTAATTTTGTTCCTAATCCTAAGGGGAGATGGAGGGAAAAAAGGTGAGTGGAAGACAAAGTGGGAGAGAGGGCGGGGGGGGGGCGGGATTCTTGCCAAGTGTTTGATTGCTTAATTTTAACAATGATATTGGCTATATCTTTTATAAATGTTATTTTTCAAGCTGAGAAAGTTCCTCTCTACACTTTTCTGAGAGTTTTTATCATAAATGTGTTTACTTGCCAACTGGTTTTGCAGTGATAATATGACTTGTCTTATTTATTATTGCTATGATTATGCAAACCAATTTCTTAGTATTTAACCAGTCTTGCATACACAGAATTGTGAAGGACTGCCACATTGATTTTGCCCAAACCAGGCTGTAAACAGTGCAGGCTCAAAGCAATGAACCTGACAGTTGGTTTATTCTAAGTACTGAGCCTGACTGAAGCCTACGTGACTCACAGGAGCATTGTGGGTGGTGTACAGGTGAGAACAGCCTCTCTGCCTGTGGGCACAGCAGACACCAGAGAGACAGCCCATGAAGCTTTGGGGCTCAACATGAGAGAACAATCAAGGTTGGGGTGACTCGCACCTAAATTCCATGCCCAAAATTAAAAGCTTCTTAACTAGAAGGACAAGGTTGTTTGCTAACCATAACCTATATTTTCTCTGTTCTGCTGTGAATTCAAGAATGCTTTGTCTCTTCCTTTACAAGCCTTGACTGTGTCAACAATGGATCCCTACCAACTAAACATATCCCCTTTACTCTGACCTAACTGTGATGTCACCAATTAATATCAACTGCTTTGGCTGGCCAAGGTCTTTGTTTGTTGTTTAGCATTGGTCATCCTGGCTCTCTGTTTTTTCTCTTTAACTCTGTTTTTTTGTCTTTCTCCTCAACTTACATCATAACACTAAGCAGGAGATTCGGATCCTCTGTGGGGGTCCTGATATCAAATAAATTACATATGTCTGTAGTATATGCTATTTATACATTATTGAATTTCATTAGTTACTTTTTCTTGTAGTACTGGGGAATGAACCTAGTGCCTTCACACTGAGATACATCCCAGTTCATTCATTCATCCAAAATTTTATTTTGAGACAAGTTTTCACAAAATTGCTGTTGTCCAAACTGGTTTTATACTTGTGATCTTCCAGTCTCAAACTCCCAGGGTGCTAGGATTACAGGCATAATTTTTTGGAGGATTGTTACATCTTTGTTTATGAGACATACCAGTTTGTACTTTTCCTTTCTTGTAATATCTTAAAACATTCTAGTACAAAGATGACCCATGATTGTTGAATTAGTTAAAAGTCGTTATCTCAGCTTTTATTGTAGAGAAGATATCATTTATTTATTAAATATTTGATAGGTTATGCTATTAAATATATGTGAGCTTATAGTTTTCTTTATTGGAATGTTTTAAATTATTGATTCACTTTTATAATAGATACAGTTATAAGGATTTTCAGCTTAGTATGTCTCCTTATGTGAATTTTGGTAGTCTGTGTCTTTGGATCATCTAGAATAATTTTCCCATCTCAAAATTTGAAACTACATCTACAAAATAACTTTTTCCATATAAGGTACCATATTCATGAGGTGCAGCTATTAGGACATCAACTTCATACTTAAATCATTATTCTTCCTACCACATTATGCCATCTAGTCCCTCAAAATTTGAATCAGTGCTACATTCAAAATGCATTTACCCTACCTCCAATATCCAAACATCCCCATCTATTAAACTAGGTAACCCTGCTGTAGGAACTACAAAAGCATGTGTATTTTGATATTGTTCCATGAAATGGCCTACAAATATCAATTAGATCAAGTAAATTGACACTATTGATCAGGTCAACTATATCCTTACTGATTTGCTGCCTTTTTGATTTATAAACAGTTTGCAAGCATGTGTTAAATTCTTGACAAATAGTAAGTTTGTCTATTTGTCTTTCATTCTTTTTCCTCATTTATTTTAAATTTCACTGTTGAGTGGCTACTCACTTGGGGATCATCATATTCTCTTAAAATATGGAATGCTTCATTATCATTCTATACCTTTCTTATTCTTGATAAACACCCTGTTCTGACATTTTCTTGGAATGGAAAATTATGCTACCTCATGTTTTGTTTCATTAGTGTTGCCATGGTATATCTTTCTACATCCTTTTACATTGAATGTATACATATTTTAATATTTAGAAGTATGTTTCTATTACATCAGTGTGTGGAGAATCTGGGCAGCAGCTGTGTGGCCCAGACTGGCCTGGCTGCAGGTGAATCCCAGCCAGGACTCCACTCTGATGCAGAGGCTCAGGCACACCCACTTAAACCAAAGGACTGTCCAGTAAGGAGCTATACAGGCACACAAACTTCAGCCAGAGGCCTGCCATGCCTTTGGACACAGCCAAGGACCCACCTACAATACAGCTACACAGGTGCACAAACAACAGCCAGAGGCTCACCCTGATACCATTGCTAAGTGCCTGGAAACCCTAGCTAGAAACCTGCACAAACAACAGGAACTGGGGTGCACAAATCCCCAGCCAAAGGCCCTCCCAGACAAAAGCTACATAAGGGCCCCAGGGAGTGGCACACTTAGATAGCATCCCAAGTGTGCACAGGCCCCAGCCAGAAGCCCACCCAGAAAACAGGTCAGCTCAGGGATCCAGAAGCCCACCACTCTGAACCCAGGAATTGGTGTACTGGTGAGCAGCAGAGTAAAGGCTGCTCAGTGGCTTGCTGAGAATTGAAGATCACTGGGTGAGCAAAACATTGCCTCAAAAAAGGCACAGCAGGCTGCATCTGTTGAAATGAGAAGACATGAAAATGAAGTCTAAAAGGAAACTTCCAGATCACCTAAAGAAACCACAAAGGGAAACTAGATGGAGCAATCTGGTACTCAACCACCTTGACTCCCTGAACTGACAACAAAAGAGGACCTGGAAAAAATGAAATCAGAAATAATTTCTCAGACAACAGCAGAGACTGTGCCCATAATACAAGACATGATTAATAAATCTAGAGCAAACACAGATAAAAAAAATAGAGGAGCTAAGGAACATGATGGAATCCAGATATAGGAAACAAATGGAATCCATAAAACAGATGCAAACAGATTTCCAGGAGATTAAAAACTGCATTGAAAGTTTACGCAGCAGAATGAGCCAATGCGAGGACAGAATTTCAGGTATAGAAGATAAGATTGCAATTAGGGACCAGGAAAAGAAAAATTTCTTAAAAATCATAAGGAATCACAGAAATCAATCAGGCATCTGCTAGACAATATAAAGAAGAATAATACAAGACTGATCAGAGTCAATGAAGAAACAGGAGAGAGTGCAGATGGTATATAAAAAATTTTCACAGAAGTAATGGCAGAAAACTTCCCAAGCAGGGAAAAAGAACTTGAAATACAGATAAGTGAGGCATGCAGGACTCCAACTAGCCTTGATCAAAAAAAATCTACACACAGGTATGTAATTGTTAAGAGTTGAGAAATCCAAAAGAAGAACAAACTTCTACAAGCAGTTAGAGAAAAGAAACAAATCACATACAAAGGAAAGTCCATCAGAATCACAGCAGACTTCTCAATGCAAACCATCAAGGCCAGAAGAACTTGGAGTGTTGTATTTCAAGCCCTAAAGGAAAACAGCTTCCAACCCAGATTGATGTACCCTGCAAAACTATCTTTCAAAATTGATGGACAAATGAGATACTTTCATGAAAAAGAGTACCTTAGGAACTTCATGAATACCAAACCAGCACTCCAAAAAATTTTAGAAAATATCCTAGAAAAAGACAATGAGGATCACAACCCCAGGAAGCCCAGCAGAATGAATCCATCTGGCATGATAAGAAGTTAAATGCAAAGGGGGAGAATCCAACAAAAAGAAAAAGTCATAACAATGATAAGTCAATATGTATCAGTTACAACCATCAATGTTAATGGTCTCAATTCACCAAACAAAAGAAATAGACTGGCAGAAAGGGTCAAGAAGCAAAATCCAACAATACGCTGCATATAAGAAAAATGCTTAATTGAAAAGAAATTCATAGACTCAAAGTTAAAGGGTGGAAAGCAATACTCCATGCAACAGGAACCTGAAAAAAAACAGGAGTAGCTAATCTCTTTGAAGATCAAGTGGATTTCAAACCAACACTGATTAAGAGAGACAAAAAAGGACACTATATCCTTGTAAAGGGAACAATCCAAGAGGAAGAGATGACAATCATTAATATATATGCACCAAACACTATTGCGCCCAACTATATAAAACAAATACTAATGGACATGAAAAATCATATAAGCATTAAGACAAGCATAGTGGGGCACCTCAATACACCATTGTCACAAATAGATAGATCAATTAGACAAAAAATAAACAATGAAATACTAGAACTCAATCAAAGTCTTGAACAAATAAATTTAACAGATGTTTACAGAATGTTCTACCCTACAAAATAAGAACACACATTCTTTTCAGCAGCATATGGGGCATTTTTCAAAATAGACCACATACTCGCTCATAGAACATGTTTAAGTAAGCAAAGGTTAGTTATCCCCTGTATATTATCAGACCATAGTGCAATGAAATTGGAGCTCAATAGCAAAAGAAACTGTAAGAATTTCATAAACACATGGAAACTATACAACACATTTCTGAAAAACGAATGGGTCACAGAGGAAATTAAAGAAAAAAACAGACATTTTCTACAATAAAGTGACAATGTCAATGCAACCTATCAGAATCTATGGGATGCAATGAAAGCAGTCTTACCAGGGAAATTCAAAGCAGTGAATACGCACATTAGGAAACAGAGAAAGCTCAACTTATACAACCTGATGCTCAGTCTCAATCTTCTAGAAAAAGAAGAGCAGGACAAACCAAAGGTCATACAAGGGAGGAAATTATAAAGATCAGAGCAGAAATGAATCCAATAGAGACTAAGAGAACAATAAAAAAAAAATCAATGAAGCCAAGATTTGGTTCTTTGAAAGAATAAACAAACTTGACCAAACCTCAGGCAAGCTTATCAAAAAAAGGAAAGAAAATACCCAAATCCATGCAATTAGAAGTGAAAAGGATGAAATTACTATGGACATAGCAGAAATCCAGATGATCATTAATACCTATTTCGAGAACATATAAGTCAATAAGGTGGAAAATACAGAAGAAATGGACAGATTCCTAGATATGTGTGAATTACCAAAGTTCAACAAGATGACCTAAAAATTCTAAATGACTCAATATCAACCAGTGAAATTGAAAACATAATTAAAACCTTACCAACTAAGAAAAGCACAGGTCCTAATGGCTTCACCACTGAATTTACAAGACATTTAGAGAGGAACTGCTGCCACTATTGTTTAAACTCTTCAATGAAATTGAAAGGGAAGCAGTACTCCCAAATTCATTCCTGAAAGCAAGCATCACTTTGATCCCCAAAGCAAAGAAAGACCCAACTGAAAAAGAGAACTATAGGCCAATCTCACTAATGAACATAGATGCAAAAATCCTTAATAAGATACTGGCAAATCAAATGCAGAAGATCATCAAGAAGATCATACACCCTGACCAAGAGGGATTCATCCCATGGATGCAACCATGGATCAACATATGAAAATCAATCAATGTGTTACATTATAACAATAGAGCCAAGGACAAAAACCATATGATCATCTCTGTAGATGCAGAAAAAGCATTTGACAGAATGCAACATGCATTTATGATAAAAACTCTCCAAAAAATTGGAATAGATGGTCTCTACCTCAATCTGGTAAAAGTCATCTATGAAAAAACAGCAGCCAATATCATACTAAATGGTCAAAAACTGAAATCCTTCACACTAAAATCAAGAACAAGACAAAGATGTGCACTATCACCATTCCCATTCAATATAGTTTTGGAAACATGAGCCACAGCAATTAGACAAGAGAAAGACATAAAATAAATAAAGATAGGAAAGGAAGAAGTCAAATTGTCATTATTTGCATATGACATGATACTCTACATAGAAGATGCCAAGAACTCCACCAAAAGTCTTCTATACTTAGTAACCAAATTCAGTAGAGTACCTGGGTAAAAGGTCAACAGGCAAAAATCAATAGCTTTTCTGTACATGAAAAACAGACTCATTAAGACAGAACTGGGGCAATCAATTCCTTTTACAATAGTATCCAAAAAATTCATATATCCAGGAATCAACCTAACATAAGAAATCAAAGACCTCTATTCTGAAAACTATAGCACTCTGAAAAAGGTAACTGAAGAGGATTTCAGAAAATGGAAAGACATCCTTTGCTTCTGGGTAGGAAGAATCAACATAGTGAAAATGGCTATACTTCCAAAATTGGTATATAGATTCAGTGCAAACCCAATTGAAATCCTAGCAGCATACTTCACAGACCTGGAGAAAACAATCCAAAAATTACCTTGGAACAAGAAGAGACCTCGAATAGTAAAAGCAATTCTAGGCAAGAGAGAAAAAGTAGCGGGTATCACAATCCCCAACTTGAAACTATACTACAAAGCTACTGTGATAAAAACAGCATGGTACTGGCAAAGAAACAGACCTGAGGAACAGTGGAACTGATTAGAGGATCCAGAAACAACTCCAGACACACCAAGCTACCTCATCTTTGACAAAGGTGCCAAACACCCTCACTGGAGGAAAGATAGCCTCTTTAATAAATGGTGCTTGAAAACATTGGATTTCAACTTGCCAAAGATTAAAACTAGACCTATATCTCTCACCATTCACTAAACTAAAATCAAAATGGATCAAACATCTAAATATTGAAACAGAAACTCTAAACTGGCTAGAAGAGGGGTTAGGTAGAACTCTTGAAGATATTGGATTAGGAAAAGATTTCATAAACAAAACCTCAGTCGCAAGTGAACTAGCATAAACAATCAACAAATGGGATCTCTTCTTATTAAAAAGTTTCTTCACTGCAAGAGGATCCACCAGCATCATGAAGAGACAACCCACAATGTGGGAAAAAATTTTTACCAACTGTTCCCCAGGCAAAGGTCTACTACCTAGAATATATAGAGAACTTAAAAAAATCAGACCTCCAAAATTTAAAGACCCAATCCAAAAATGTGCATCTGAAATAAACAGACATTTCTCAGATGAAGAAGTAGAAACAGCAAATAAACATAGGAAAAAATGTTCAACACCACTGGTCATTGGAGAGATACAAAGGAAAACAACCATGAGAATCTACCTCACTATGGAAAGAATGGCTGCTATCATGAAATCAACCAATAACAAATTCTGGCTGGGTTATGCTTCTGCACTCTTGTTGGGACTGTAACCTGGTGCACCCACTGTGGAAATCAGTATGGAGATACCTCAAAATACTAGAATTAGTGGTCCCATTTCATCCAGCTATTCTTCTGCTGCATATTTTCCCCCCAAAATTAAAAGTATCATACCAAAGCGATATATGTGCACCCATGTTCATAGTGGCACAGTTTGTAATAGCTAAAACTTGGAAATGGCCCCATCAACTGGAGACTGGATAAAGAAGGTGTGTTTTATTTTTTAATAAGTTGGGGAGGAGGGTCAAGGGGATGGACATTTAAAAAAGGAAAAGAAACTTGTCATTTAACTATTTACCAAAGTGATTGTTAACTGCATGAATTGCAAACATGTATTAAAATAACTATATATCAATCTATAAATCATCTGTTTATCTATAGATAAAGATAGAGTACAGAACCCCAACTCAGAATAGTTCAGCTCTTTGTTCACTTTTATAATTCAGCTTATGTAGTTATAACTTAGTTGATAAGAGATCATTTACGAGTTCAACTAGATATTTGTAATTCACTTTTTCATGACTAGAGGGAATTCATACCAAGAAATGTTTTACTTATATCAGAACTCTAATTTTAAAAAGTACACAGAATTCTTAATAGTTTTCTTATAATTGATATGTCAAATTTAGTAATACTATTCCCTCTCCTGAATATATAATTGGATATTAGATCATTTGAACCCTTAAATAATTTAACTTTTGCAGGATTTTTTATGTTTATGTTCATCTTACTCCTGCAGCAAAATATAAATGCAGAATTATGCTGCATGCCCTATAGAAATTTCGGTCTAGGTACATAATAACTTTCCATATATACTTTGATTAAATACATAATCAAAAAGCATAATCAAGCTGTGTGGAAATTTAAATTTGAAAACAGTAAACATATCTGGAGTAAAATTATTCATCTTAAAAAGTAATTAAGTGGTCCCACAGAAGATGCCGAATCACCCCACTGCAGACAGGCAGGTCTGCCCACGCCCTACTGAGGTCCCCAGTCCTGCAGAATATGCCGAATCAGCCCACTGCACACAGGAAGGTCTGTGCATGCCCAACCAAGGTCCGGAGTCATGCGGAAGACACCAAATCACCCCTCTGCAGACAGGCAGCAACCTGGTTCCACATTACAAAGACGCAGAGGACACCAGACCACCAGACCAAGGCACTGAGTCCTGCTGTCCCCGGCCCAGAGCTAGGGGCTTCTGAGCCATCTTTCCACTGCTCCTGGCCAAGAGGAAGGGGTTTCTGAGCCACAATCCCACTGCTCCATGTCCAGAGGAAGGGGCTTAGAGGCCACCATCCCTCTGCTGCTCCCAGCCCACAGGAAAGGGCTTTTGGGTCAACATTCCTACCGCTGCTCCCAGCCCCTGTCCCACCTCTCCCAGCTCAGAGGAGGTAATCCCTGCAGGTGCTCACAAAAATGCCCCCAGGTGAAAAGAGAAAACACGTAAATAACTCTCAGAACCAGACTTCCAGGTCACCTACAGCAACCCCAAAGGGAAATGAGATGGAACCCTCTGATACTCAAACACCTGGACCCACTGAACTAGCAACAAAAGGGGATCTGAAAAAATGAAATCAGAAATAATTTCTCAGATAAAAGGAGAAATTGTGCCCCTAGGACAAGACATGATTAATAAATCTAGAGAGGAGCTCAGGAACATGATGGAATCCCAACATAAGAAACAAATGGAATCCATAAAACAGATGCAAATAGATTTCCAGGACATGAAAAACTCCACTGAAAGTCTATACAGCAGAATGAGCCAATGTGAGGACAGAATTTCAGATATAGAAGATAAGATTGCAATTAGTGACCAGGAAAAGAAAAATTGTTTCAAAATTATAAGGCAACATGAGAAATCAATCCAGCAGCTGCTAGGTGATGCAAAGAAGAAAAATATAAGACTGATTGGGCTCAACGAAGAAACAGGAGAGAGTGGAGATGACATAAAAAATCTCTTCACAGAAATAATGGCAGAAAACTTCCCAAGCAGGGGAAAAGAACTTGACATACAGATAAGTGAGGCATATAGGACTCCAAATTGTCTTGATCAAAAAAAAAATCTACACATAGGCATATAATTGTGAAGATTCCAGAAACACTGCAGAAGAACAAAGTTCTCCAAGCAGTCAGAGTAAAGAAAAAAATCACATACAAAGGAAAGCCCATCCGAATCACAGCAGACTTCTCAACACAAATGATCAAGGCAAGAAGAGCTTGGAGCGACATATTCCAAGCCCTAAAAGAAAACAGCCTCCAACCCAGATTGATGTACCCTGCAAAACTATCTTTCCAAATGGATGGAGAAATAAGATACTTTCATGACAAAGAGCTCCTCAGGAACTTCCTGAATACCAAACCAGCACTCCAAAGAATTATACACAATATCCTAGGAACAGACATTGAGGATCACAACCCCAGGAAGCAAAGCAGAAAGAACCCATCTGGCATGACAAGAAATTAAATGTAAAGGGGGAGAACCCAACAAAAAGAAAAAGTCATGGCAATGACAAGCGAATACGTTTCAGTTATAACCATCAATATTAATGGTCTCAATTCACCAATCAAAAGAAATAGACTGGCAGAATGGGTCAAGAAGCAAAATCCAACAATATGCTGCATACAAGAAACACAATTCAAAAGGAAACTTATAGACAGAAAGTTAAAGGGTGGAAAACAATACTCCGTGGGAGAGGAACCTGAAAAAAAGCAGGAGTAGCTATCCTCTTGTTAGATCAAGTAGATTTCAAACCAACACTGATGAGAGAGATGAAGAAGGACACTACATCCTTGTAAAGGGAAGAATCCAAGAGGAAGAGATGACAATCATAAATATCTATACACCAAACACTAGTACACCCAACTATATAAAACAAATACTAACGGACATGAAAAGTCATATATGCACTAGTACAGTTACAGTGGGGGACCTCAACACACCACTGTCACAAATAGATAGATCAACTAGACTAAAAATAAGTAATGAAATACTGGAACTCAATCAAACTCTTGAACAAATGAACTTAACAGATGTTTACAATGTCTTCCACCCCACAAAATCAGAATACATATTCTTCTCAGCTGTGCATGGGTCATTCTCCAAAATAGACCATGTACTCACACATAGAACATGTTTAAGTAAATGGAAAGGAATTGAAGTTATCCCCTGTATATTATCAGATCATAGTGCGATGAATTTGGAGATCTATAGCAAAAGAAACTCAAAAAATTTCATAAACACATGGAAATTGAACAACACACTGCTGAATAATGAATGGGTCACAGAGGAAATTAAAGAAGAAATCAGACATTTCCTTCAATTAAATGACAATGACAATACAATACAGTGGAATCTGTGGGACACAATGAAAGCAGTCTTACAAGGAAAATTCATAGCAGTGAATACTCATATTAGGAAAACAGAATGAGCCCAATTAAACAACCTGATGCTGAACCTCAAGCTTCTAGAAAAAGAAGAGCAGGACAACCCCAAAGCTCATACAAGGGAGGAAATTATAAAGATCAGAGGAGAAATCAATGCAATGGAGACTAAGAGAATGATAAAAAAATCAATGAAGCCAAGAGTTGGTTCTTTGAAAGAATTAACAAAATTGACAAACCCTTAGCCAACCTTGTCAGAAAAAGGAAAGAAAAGTCCCAAATCCATGCAATTAGGAATGAAAAGGGTGAAATTGCAACAGACCCAGCAGAAATCCAGAGGATCATCAATATCTACTTCCAGAACGTATACACCAATAAGATGGACAACACAGAAGAAATGGACAGATTCCTAGATAGATATGAATTACCAAAATTGAATGAAGAAGACCTAAAAATTCTAAACAACCCAATATCAATGTGTGAAATTGAAAATGTAATTAAAAACTTATCAACTAAGAAAATCCTGGGCCCTGATAGCTTCATTGCTGACTTCTACAAGACATTTAGAGAGGAACTGCTGCCACTACTGTATAAATTCTTCAATGAAATTGAAAGGGAAGCAATACTCCCAAATTCATTCCTGGAAGCAAGCATCACCTTGATCCCCAAAGCAGAGAAAGACCTAACCAAAAAGGAGAACTATAGGCCAATCTCACTAATGAACATAGATGCAAAAATCCTTAATAAGATAATGGCAAAAAGAATGCAGAAAATCATCAAGAAGATCATACACCCTGATCAAGTGGGATTCATCCCAGGGATGCAGGGATGGTTCAATATACAAAAATCAGTCAATGTAATACACTATATCAATAGAGCCAAGGACAAAAACCATAGGATTATCTCCATAGATGCAGAAAAACCATCTGACAAAATCCAACATGCATTTATGATAAAAACCCTACAAAAAATTGGAATAGATGGTCTCTACCTTAAACTGATAGAAGCCATCTATGAAAAACCAACAGCCAATATCATACTAAGTGGTAAAAACTGAAATCCTTCACACTAAAATCAGGAACAAGACAAGGATGGCCACTATCACCACTCTTGTTCAATATACTTCTGGAAACATTAGCCACGGCAATTAGACAAGTGAAAGAAATAAAATGAATACAGATAGGTAATGAAGAAGTCAAATTGTCATTATTTGCAGATGACATGTTACTCTATATAGAAGACCCTAAGAACTCCACCAAAAGTCTTCTAGACTTAATAACCAAATTCAGTCAAGTAGCTGGTTAAAAGATCAACACACAAAAATCAATAGCTTTCCTCTACACCAATGACAGACTCACTGAGAGAGAAATATGGCAAATAATTCCTTTCACAATAGCATCCTAAAAACTGAAATACCTAGGAATTATCCTAACGAAAGAAATCAAAGAACTCTTCTCTGCAAACTATGGCACTCTGAAAAGAGAGATTGAAGATGATATCAGAAAATGGACAGACATCCCCTGTTCCTGGGTAGGAAGGATTTATATAGTGAAAATGGCCATACTTCCAAAACTGCTATATAGATTTAATGCAATTCCAGTTGAGATCCCAGCAGCATATTTCATGGACCTTGAGAAAACAATCCAAAAATTCATTTGGAACAAGAAGAGACCCAGAATAGCAAAAGCAATTCTAGGTAACAGAGACATGGCAGGGGGCATCACAATCCCCAACCTGCAACTATACTACAAACTACTGTGATAAAAACAGCACGGTACTTGCAAAGAAACAGACTTGAGGACCAGTGGAACAGATTAGAAGATCCAGAAACAATCCCAGACACACTCAGCCACCTCATCTTTGATAAAGGAGCCAAACAGCCTCACTGGAAGAAAGATAGCCTCTTTAATAAATAGTGCTGGAAAAATTGGGCTTCAACTTGCCAAAGATTAAAACTAGATCTGTATCTCTCACCATTCACTAAATTAAAATCAAAATGGATTTAAGATCTAAATATTAAAATAGAAACTCTGAATCAGTTTGAACAGAGGCTAGGTAGAACCTTTGAAGACATCGGTGTAGGAAAAGATTTTATGAACAAAACCTCAGTTGCCTGTGAACTAGCACAATCAACAAATGGGATCTCTTCTTATTAAAAGGCTTCTGCCCAGCAAGAGAAATCACCAGCAGTGTGAAGAGACAACCCACAATGTGGGAAAAAATCTTCACCTGCTCTTCCTCAGACAAAGGTCTACTATCTTGAATCTATAAAGAACTTAAAAAGATCAGACCTCCCAAATTTAAAGATCCAATCCAAAAATGGACAACTGAAATGAACAGACATGTCTCAGCCAAAGAACTAGAAATAGCAAATAAATACATGGAAAAAATGTTCAACATCACTGGTCATTCGAGAGATGCAAATGAAAACAACTCTGAGATTCTGCTTCACTCCAGAAAGAATGGCTGCTATCATGAAATCAACCAATAACAAAGGCTGGCGGGGTTGTGGGGAAAGAGGAACCCTGCTCCACTGTTGGTGGGAGTGTAGACTGGTGCAACCACTGTGGAAATCAGTATGGAGATACCTCAAAGAACTAGGACTGGAAGTCCCATTTGACCCCGCTATTCCACTGCTGGGGATCTTCCCCAAAGAATTAAAAGAATCATACCGCAGTGATATATGTGCGCCCATGTTCATAGCAGCACAGTTTGTAATAGCTAAAACTTGGAAACGGCCCAAATGCCCATCAACTGGAGACTGGATAAAGAAAATGTGTCTTTTTAATAAAATGGAGTACTACTCAGCCATAAAAAATGAGAAATTAGAGACATTTATAGCTAAGTGGATGCACATTGAGGCGATACTCTTAAGTGAAATAAATAGGACACACATGTATAAATACCTAATAGTTTCTCTGGTGTGAGAAACGGAAAGTGCAAATAAGGACTAAATGTATAATAGGTAATGTGAAATAGGAAGAAAAGAGGCAAAGGGGAAGGAAGTGGGAGGACTAGGGGAAAGGATAGAAGGGAATGGGATTAATATGAGAAAATGGAAAAATAAGAAGAACATCTTTGTAAATAGGGAGGACTGGAGGGGTTGAAGGGAGGGCTGGGTAAGGGTGAAAAATAAGAACCAAGAGAGGTTATGTAAAGGTGTAAATTTCCAATGATGAATGTCATTATATTGTATTCCTAAAATATACCAATGATTAGAATGAATAATCGATAATGTAAAATAGGAATAAAAGGTCCAAAGGGGTAGGTGTAGTGGGAGGCACCGGGGAAAGGAAAGAAGGGAAAGGAAAAAATTATGAGAAATGGAAAAAATGGAAATCAAGTCTTTGTAAATAGGGAAGGGTGGAGGGTGTGAAGGGAGGGCTAGGAATGGGGAAAAAATAAGAACTAAGGTGCATTATGTAACGGTACAATTCCCAATGAGAAATGTAATTGTGTTATATACCTAGAATGTACCAATAAAAGAATTTAATACAAAAAATATATAATTAAATGGAGCTGGGGATTTAGCTCAGTGCTTCTGCCACCTGTCTCACAAGCACAAGGTACTGAGTTTGACCCCTGGTAGCAAAAAAAAAAAAACAAAAGTAATTAAGTGGTTATCATCATTTGATATGCTCTAGGAGTATGTGAATAAGAAAGTATTGCTTCTATTCCCATGATGCTGTAAATACACAAAAAAGAAGTCAAATTTCTTAGTGAAGCCAATCACTTTTTTATTATAGGTTTGAGTAACTTAAAGATCATACTTCATCTTTTATTTTATTTGATGGTTACTGCGCTAAAAAGTATGTAGTATGGATACAATCATATCAGACGGAAAACACAAATATATCATTGGACTTTACATATATACACACACACACACACACACACACACACACACACACACACATATACTGGGAATTGAACTCAGGACCCTGCACTTGCCAGGTAGGCATGGTGCCACTGAGCTAAATCCCTGACCCACCATTGGATTTTTTATGAGCCTTCTGTTTACATTAATCTATAAAAAGAAAAGAAACATTTTTCAATAACCCCATGCTTTAAGAGATTCAATGTTAATTTTATATTATCTATAGAGTTGTGTTAAAGGGACAAACACTGCTACCCTTTGCTTGGAGTTGCTAATCTTGCTCATGTATTTCCTGAAAAGGATTCTCAATACCAAAGAGATACACTGAAAAACTGAGGCACAAATGTCACACTGCATAATCCCAGAGTTGATGTTCCATCACTACTAGATATGCAATGTGAATTTAAAATATGTAATGTATGCATAATACATATAGTTTTGACCTACATTTTCCTTTTCTATGGGTGAGCACTGTACTGTCAGATATGATTTCAAGCAATCAACTGAAATGATATATAATTCAAGACACTATAATATCTTTTAAAATGGCTGAGAACAATGTTTAACTCCAATTTTCCATGGTTTTGTAGACTGACTGAATGAAGAAAAGATTGCTGTTTAAGGAGACCTGTTGACTTTTATAGCTCAAAATTGATTTGAGTCCCAGCAGTTGCTTTATCCTTATGTTCTGAAAAGAGCTAGCACTGTAGGACAAATAGAAGAATCAGGAGGGTTCACAGCTTCCTGTCTTTGTGAAGTACAGGATGATGCCAAGAGATCATAAATGAGCAATTCCAATTTATTGTGAAACAAAAATATAGAATTCTGAGTCATAATGCCTAAAATGTATTTTGTTGATACAAAAGATCATTTTTCATACATTATTTAGGTGAGAAAATTCATATCTTATGAATTGGTATTCTATTAGGAAAGAAAGTAATTTAGTCATCCAAATACACCAAGGGTGCCTACTTCTCTGCAAATGTAAATTAGATGTTCAAGGAAGCATTTAAGCAAGAACCCTATATTTCAAGTACTGCATACTCAGAAGGAAAAGAGAGGGTTAGTGAGTAGTATCATCAATCTTTTCACTGCTTCAATTAATAAAAATGATAAAGGGCTACGTGCTGGTGTCAGGGTGTGGATTAAGACTCTGGGAGAAGAACAGCAACAAGGTTCCCAGCACGCTTGGCAGGTTTATCTGCCTGACAGCTTCCTCCACTAGGACAAATTCTATGCCAGGCACTATGATTTAACTCCACACTTCTCATGTCCTGCAAAGCTATATTACTTTTATACATATTTAAGTGTTTATTCCATTGGGTAGAGGTCAACGGGGGCTGAGGTGTGGGAGGGTGCATGTTGACTAGATGTTGGTACCAAATTCAGTTAAAAGGAATAAGTTTAAGAGATCTACAGTGACTGCAGTTAATAACAATACATTTTACTTAATTAGCTAAAATTAACCATATATATGTATAATTTCCAGGACATATGCATCAGACATTTCCAAACATCATATCATATATCGTAAACACATGCATCTCTCAATTTAAAAATAAATTTACTCTAAGTCCATAATGTGAACACATAGAGCTGAAGTTACGAACCGTATTTGACCAATTTAAAAGCCTATTTTTTTCTAGACATTTACACCATTTTCATTTTCTGGTTTTAATTACTTAAATAAAAAGTGAACAATACATCCAATATATTAGAAGTGGTTTTATTTTTATTTAAGCACTTTCTTTAATTCCTTCTACTAAGTATCAAATCAAAAAGTTTCTCAAAAATTGTTTTCAAAACAGAATAATTTTGGCTGCAATTTTGAATATGCAATTAGAATAATTCTTTAATTTCACATCCACCCTCTTTTCATATTCATATTTCCATATTTTACATATTTGGGGGGACAGGGCAGAGGGTTGGGGAAGGGGAAGCAAAATGAATCAAAATGTAATATGCATATGTACTAATATCCCATTATGAATATATTCTTTAAATACCACAACTATATACTTATACAATTTCTAAAAAAAAAATAACTTTAATAAATTAAATAGTAAATTTTATAAATAAAATCTGACTATGTAAGTTTGTAAAAGCATAAATTATGTGCTAAAAGGAATTATTTATAGTAAATCAAATTAAATATAGATTTCTTAAATCTAAATACTGTGTAGTTTCCTCCAAAGAAATAGAAACTGAGAGGAAAATTTCAATTCATGATTCAACATACATAAATGTTACCCTTTTAAACTGAACAGTGTACTTCCTTGGATACGGAATTTATTATTTTAAAGGATTTTAGAAATAAGATAATATTAATATCATTGGTATATAAGAGAAGGGACCCAAGCCAGGGAAATGGGGATGGTATGAGCAGAATCAGGTGTGGTACCCAAGTAGTAGCAAGGTCTGGAGTAGAGGATCCTTCAACTATAAAAGACCAGAGCAGTGACTCAGCATGAGCTGGACCCAGCCTTGATCCAGATAGGTCTTGAAGTAAAACATTCAACCGTGTAAGGAGAGATGAACAATAGCTCAGCCACTTAAAGTTTCTGAAGCCAACAATTCTACTGAAACATCTACATTTCTGGGCTAATGGGTGAGGTCAGTGCTATGAAATTGAAAGAAAGCGGAGAAGGTGATCGATTCATTACCCAACAAACAAGTGATGATGAGTACTGGGCAAATCTACAGAGCCTGTGGATGGGGTCAACAGTTTATAAAAAACTGCTCTCAAACAATGGACATGTAGAGCTAAACAGGAATATTAATTTGTCCAGATAACCTATCCACCAATGTTGAGGAAGCAATGACTAAGCTAAAAGCTGTTTCATCCCATGGAGACTACATTTGTGAGCAACATGAACATCCTGATAAGAAAAAACATGAGGTTATCACAATTTTGAGTGTTTACACCTCTACACACACAGAAATAAATGGAGAGAAATGCATACACACACAAACTACGAATACAAACACACACATAGATATCTATGCAATATGATTGAAAAATACAGTGAATTAGAAACTGCCATTAATCTCCCTCAAAATACTCCTCCTCACTTTGAACACACTTAGCCTGTTGTTCTTACCACTTTCCAAAGGTGTTCTTGAAGTCTTCTTTCATGAATATCTATAGTTGTGCTATCCTGCTACCTTGATATCCTGACTTGATTAAAAGCATTTACTTTCATGGTCATTTTGACTTTAGGGAAGAAACAGAAGTTGCATGGAGCCAGATCCAGAGAATAAGGTGAATAAGCACACCCTATAATGTTTTTACTAGCTTGTCTTTCCATTGCATGGCACTCAGCATCAGCATTCACAATATTTTTTGATCACATCCTATACAGAAAAGAAAGGGAACTTCCAGAACTGCTTCAGAAAGTGGCAAGAACAATGGTGTAAGCATATTCAAAGTGGGAGAGGTGTAATTTAAGGGAGATTAATGACAATTTGTATTTACTATGAAATATTTTTAATTAAAATATTCACCATGTATTTTCATCATACCTGTATATAGACATTGTTATAGACTTCATTCCATTCCATATGTCAGGTTCAAAACTTCATATGTTGATGTTCTAACCCTTAGTGTGACTGTATTTGAGAACAGGCCTTTGAAGAGATAACTAAGATTAAGTGAGGCCATGTGAATTGGTCCTAATCCAATATGACTGGTATACTTAAAATGAAAAGGTGCCAGAGTTGTACCTATCAGACCTGTCAAATTGGACTTCTATAAATTAGTACCTGTTGTTTAAGCCATCTACTCCATGTAGTTTGTTATAGTAGCCCCCCTCAATGGCAAGATACACCCCAGATGTCCGGAATTTGTCATTCTCTGGAATACATAATTATGAATTTCTAGTTTTTTACACATGGAATATTTTCTACTGAATATATATTATTTATTGTTATTGGTGATGAAATCTATTGGAAGGAAGGAAATCAAAGGAAGAGGAGTTAAAAATCCTCCCAGGGCAAGTGATGTACTTTATAGAGGAAATGAGCAAGTGAGCCATGTGTATAATGTGTGAATTTAGGAGCCACTGCAGTGTTTTGAACAAAAGATGACAAGATATGATTTATGATTGACACAGAGTCATTAGGGAACAATGATAGATGCAGGTAGCAGGCAGGAGACAGTGGCAGTTTTTGCAAATGGATATAATGGTTCCTAAGTGGTTCAGAGTAGTTACTATGGAGGTGATGACAACAATGCTAATATGACAGAGCAAGAAAAGTAAGAAAAGTATGAGAAGAAACTCTGTGATTGTAAGATCACTGTCCATAGCAGCACCATTTTAATTACGTCTATGTTGAGCACAACGTTCTAAATATTTACTGGATCATGACTGCTCATATCCATTTAACTTTGGCCAGAGCTTCTTCATATTTTAATAACATACACACATTGTAAAGTTATGAATTTGTTGAGGGACTCAAGTTATGATAATTTTGTATTAGTACTTCAATAATTAAAATATAAACCCAGATTTATAAATGATATACTTATCAAGCTTCTATGATTGTGGAATTCAAACTAGTTTATAAATTAGGTCCAAAATTAAAAATCCAGTTTAGTTTAGTATTGCAAATTTATTGTGAGTTTGGCACTTTAGAAAATAAACTCTGCTGCTTTTGTAGGCATATGTGTCATATAATATTTCTATTCTGTCACCACTTTTTATTAACCAAATATGAAACCTTCATTTCTATTATGCAGAACTGTCAATGTTTGGTAGCAAGTAATTATTTACTTATTACATTCAAGTCTATTTCTTACAGTAATCTATATCATTATAGTAGTTTTACTTGTTGCCAATGTGATTCTAATGGAAGAATATGGTTCATACTCTTCCCCTTGCTTTTCCCTCTACAACTATATATGAGAGAAATTTAAGCAGTGCTTCTCTGTCCTTTCTCCCCAGCCAGAAGCTCTATGAGAGAGAGCATCTTTCTGTCACTGAATTACCACCATCTCTTCACAGTCTGATTACGAGATTTCTGAGGAGAGCTGGGGAGAGTGGAGAAGTTGCTATTCTAATTGGTGGGATATAATATTTGGCTAATTGTTACTGTTTGACTCTCTGGCAGAGTTTGGATCATAAACATTCCCCAGTGGCCCATATACTAAAGTTCTTGTCCAATTTGTAGCATTACTGAGAGGTTACAGAATTTTTAAGAGGTAGGACCTAGTGTTAGGAAGTTGAGTCATTTGGGATAAGCACTTTAAGAGGTTCTTGAGATCCCTGGACATCATTCTCTCTGTGTCCCGCACCTTTCCCAGCTGCCATGACATGAGCAGATTTGGTCGATCGTGGCTTCCTGCAATGATGTTTCTGCTTCCCCAGCACCCAGTCAAATAGATGTGCACTTAAACCTGTAACACCATGAACCAAAATAAATGTTTCCTTTTTTTAAGTTTGCTATATGCTATTTTGTCATAGTGACAGGAAACTGACTGTGATAGGGAATTCAGTTTTGTGTGTGTTTGTTTATACTTCTATAGAATATTCGTGTACAAAGTCTTCACTGATTATCTGAGTACTAAAATTCTTTGTAGCAAAGTGTCTTACCCTTGACTCAGTAGTAGAATAGACAATGGCTTCTCTTTTTGTTTGTTGTTTGTTTTGTTTTAAATGCACACTACATCAATGTATAGTAGTTACGTTATAAGGAATAATCATGTAATTTAAAAATGTTTTGTGTTTTTTTCCGTAATCAGATCAGTTAGGTACAGGCATAGCATAATACCATGGAGAAACAAAAGAAAGGGATAGGGATTTATTGTATTCACAGATTCTAAAGAAGGAGACAATGATCACCTACCTGCCAGGGGTGTTTCTGAGAAGAGTTTCTAGGGAAACAGGTTCAAAAAAATAGGCAGAAGACAGGGAGGGAGGGAAGGGGGGAGAGAGTGACTGGATGAATGAAAGCAGGGTAGAACACACAAGCAGGAGGTATGAGGAAATTTTATTGGTGTATTTGAATGCTACCAGGTCACAGGGGAGTGCAACTTGGGAACTTGCAACAGGGACCAGCATCATCACCACCCTCGTGTACCTGCTCACCTAGTTGAAGAGCACATAGCCTGTTTATGGATATGGTGAGGTTTCAGAATAATATGAATGGTAAAAATGTATAACACAAGAATAAAAGTGTATGTATTCAAATATTATCTCTGTTTCTTCCTTACTTTGCCAATTTCTGTAGGTGACCACTGCCTTGAACACGTTGTCTGCCCTGGAAAAAGTATATAGCAGTCTTTGTAGGAATTAGAACTTGACATGTGTAAAATGCCTAAGACAATGTGTGGCTGAAAGTAGAGACTCAACCATTATTACCAAAAGGGTTCCTTAGATATGAGTTTTTCATTGTATTTATGCACTAATACATCCTAGAAACCTTGATTGCTCAGTAAGTATGGTCATTTTCTGCAATGATTACATTAACTGATACATTATAAGGTAGTAATTTTACATATTAGTAGTATGTCATGTAATGTTTCAAAACATATAAACATATTTCTGTACTCAAGTATTTATTATTTCCTTGCAGTGAAAACTTTCAAAAAGTTTTTGTCTAGGTTTTGTAGTATACACTACATTACTGTTATACACAATTAGTAAATAAAGCAGTTGGAGTTTTATGTATAAGAAGTCAAATGGATTCGGTGTTAATTTTCCACAGCATGTTAATGTAATGAGACAGCAAATAATAAATCAACAACTGATCTCCAACCCTTAGAAGAAAGTCATACTGTACACAATACCTCTTGACTCAGTTTATCCTGTTGCCCTAGCATGGAAAAGTATATCACAAAATTTTCTCTGGTCTTTGAGTTTTGTGTGAGTTTCCATATGAGTCTTCAGTCTTCTTTAACATTCATTCCATCAAGCAACTTTCAACATAACTCTCAGATAGATAGATAGATAGATAGATAGATAGATAGACAGAAAAAGTCCACCAAAATTGTATACATAAAGAAAAGAACTTGTATAAATATGGTGTTTACTAGGTAATAAGACCTGTTAAGAAAGCATTGTACTATTTTTGTTTTCCTGAAATGTGTATACTTTTTTGAGGCACTCATATATGTATGTATGTGTGTTCTGTTTTTAAATTTAATATAATAATGTAATCCTACAGTATGATCCTTTTTGTGTCTGACTTCTTTCCAACATTGTGATTCTGAAATTCATCTATATTGTTTCATCAGTAATTCATTCATATAAAGAGAGTATAATTTTCTTTTATAGCCAAGCACTTGCACTTATTTTCCATTCCATTGTTAATCTGAAAGTTTGTACATGTCATTAAGGAACATCCAAAGGTATTTTTCTTGGGTTAATGTTACCTGCTCAGGAGTGAGATTGCTAGCAATTGGACATAGATTTGTTCCACTTTGAAGAACAAATAATTTCTCAAAATTATTATCCTCTACAAGAATGTATTAAGATCTAATTATTATAGATTCTAGTTAATCCATCATATTTCATCTTTTCCTTTTAGATGAAGATGTGTTATTCTAATATAATTTTTTCTGATAACTAATGAAGTTGAGCAATGATCACATTTTTTAATTGGAAATTTACAAGGTGACTTTTCAAGATTTTGTGTATTTTTGGAGTTTTTGAATAAGTGCAGTGTAGGACTTTTGTACATTATTGTAAATTTTGTAAATTATGATAATTTAGCCAGAAATAATTATTAGAATTCTTTACCTTTTATATGACTTGTCTGTCCATTCTTTCAATAATGCCTCTTGAAGTAGTTTTGTAATAGAGCAGTTACCTAATATCTATTGTTTCGGCAGTCTGTTGAAATCCTATATATTTTACTATATTTTACAAAATAAGGTGGTTTTCATGCACAGTTTTGCATAATGGGGCTTTTCAATAATGTGTGTATCAAGACTTACATAATTTTGAGTTACAGTTAGTCATTGGTCATGTATTAGCAAGTTTCTTCATAGATCATATATAGGCCATGATGATCCAGAAAAGGTGGCATTTTTTCCTTAATAGCAACAATTTTTGCCAATGTATTTATTATGGTATATGCATTAATAAAATACACATAAATATATTACATAACATTTTAGTTAATAATTTATATTCTGATGTGCTGATTTTTAAAAAATAATCGTTAAATTAGTCATTCATTGCATTTTTTTACTGGCACTTTCCCCAGATATTGATCCCAGAACTCTAGAATAAAAAATACTATTTTGTCCCTGTCTGATGACAAAAAATATAAAGAACTGAAAATGAAGTTACCATAGAGAATGCTCAACAAAGTATAGATGAAGAGTTGCTATATGAAAACCGAATTATTCACCATATCAATTTTAGATTTGCCAAAAAAATAGAATAACAAGATCTAAATTACAGACCAATTTTAGTTCAATAAAAAAAATATCCTGCAGTAAAATTTCCTTAATATTGTATGAGCTGCCAACAAGAGAGTGTATTGCAAGGAGGGAAATGCTGTCCTAGGAAAAACTGATCAATCCATTCTGTACAACACGATAGACACGAGTCTGATAATTTGACAGTGTTAGATGAATGTAATTGAATATCAAGTTTCCTTGAATGCTGAGATTGTGGTAATAGTGAATATAAAAATATATGTCATTTTGATAGATTGTTATTTTCAGAATAATTAATTATACATGAACGTTTTCCAGAAGTCACGCTGCATTTAGTCACCAATTTTCATTATATTGTTATTTTATGGTACTGGTAAAATTGTCCTCAATTATTTATAAATATCAAAATGCTAGGCTGTACCACACAAATTTATATAACTACAATTTGGCAATTAACATAATGTTAATTTAAAAACAAATATAGAGTATATAAATAAGAATATTTAGTGATGACAAATAAGGCAACAATGAACTGCAAAGATCCTAAATACCGCTATGGATCATAATTGTTGTTACTATTTAAAGCTGTACTCCCTACACTAGTACTTTTTTTTCTATTTATATGTTTGTGTAGATTTCCTATAGGACCGTTTGTGCAATGACTCAGAATATTCTTAATGCCTATGAATTTTAGATTCCATACCTACCTCTCTCAGAATCATGCTTCTTTTCCAATATAGTTTTATTTTTCTGACTTACAAATAGTGTAATTTTAAGTCTGTTAATATAAAGTTGTCTCAGAATTGATGTATGAAAGTTGTTCTTTAGAAGGTATTCATTACACATTAAATACAATATATCAAAATTAGGAAGTTATTAAAAAGCTGAAGGAAGCTTTTCAGAGTTTAAAAGAAAATAGATCCCTATAATAATCAAAGTTAAAATATATAATCCTTTTTCAGAGATATTATATCTAGCTTGTATTTAGTGAAACTATAGCAGTTACCATGTTAGCAGTTACCACATGCACATGCCACAAATAGGCCAGTTTGGGAACTAGTTTTGTATGTATGGTAGCATACTCAAAGATGATTAAAAGAGGATACACGACGTCAGTTAGAATATTTTATAATTTTTGAAAACATAGTACAATTTAGTTTTCAGAATTAAAGAACATACATACACAAACATATATACATGTATATTATGTATCTAAAAAGGATATTGGCTGTCCTATTCCTCTTCAACTGCACTGCATTGCTGTGACATATGTCGTTCCAGATATAACTCTATTATCATGTGGTGAGAGTTCAAACATATTAGTAATTCTATTACCCTCAAGTATCATGAAATGTTATATATATATATATATATATATATATATATATATATATATATATTTTTTTTTTTTTTTTTTGGTACGGGGATCAAACTTGAGTCCTTGCCCTTGCGCAGCAGGCAGCAAAACCACTGAGCTAAATCCCCGGTCGGCAATGTTATATTTCTGAGAGAGCAAAGAATTCTATTACCTTTTATGTATGTATTTTCAACAAAGCAATGATTTTTTAAAATTAGTTTTATTGGTACATTTTAGGTATACAATATAATGATATTCATCATTGGAAATTTGTACCTTTACATAGTCTCTCTTGGTTCTTATTTTTGCCCCATTCCCCTGCCCTCCCTTCAACCCTTCCATCCCTCCTGATTTACAATGACTTTGTTTCCATTTTTTCATTTTCTCATTCCCCTCCTTCCTTCCCCCTACCCCTCCCACTTCCCCTTCCCCTTTGCCCCCTTTCTTCCTATTTCACATTATCTATTATACCTTTTAGTCCTTATTTAAACTTTCAGTTTCTCACACTAGGGAAACTATTTGGTATTTAACATGTGTGTCCTATTTATTTCACTTAAGAGTATGACCTCAATGTGCATTCATTTAGCTATAAAACTTCAGTGAATTATTGGCAATAACTAGTAGCTAGATTTTAGACAGAAAAAAAAAAAAGAATGCAAAGAAATCCCCCTAAAGCAGTGATGCATTTTTGTATCCACTCTGGGAATAAATCTTATTTTCCCCAGACCTCATAGCTTTAAGATATTACCTGTGACATGCCTATATCCTTCTGAGTTGTTATTGCTGTATTTAACTATTAGAAGTTGTTTCAGAAAACACATAAAATTCTAAGATTTGAAAGTCTACATGGTGCCTGAGGAAAAAAAATCCTTTGTGTATAATAGTTGCTCAATAAATTAGTTCCATTTTATTGTGTATCATTGTGTTTTTAATAAATTTAACAATGTATAAAGTTTAAAAACTATTTTTCTTTTTTCTTTTCATTTTAGATTGACAAAACACATTATGATTAAAAAATCTTTAGTAAAGTAATTTTAATATGTTTCTCCAACCCTAGAGAATCTTTTAATAGGGAGATTAAATTGCTGAATTTTTATGGGTACACTGAAGGGGACAATGTGTGACCCTGGTGAATAATTGACAGCAACATTTTACTGCATTACACTGGGCACTAAATACTAATTGCACCAGATAAAACATTTTCCTAGCATAATCCGTTCCCGAGGAATTAAAATATACAGACAATAGAATATAAAATGAGCTTTAAAAACAAAATATGAAAAAGGGTAAGCTACTTAAATAAAAACATATATTAGAATTACAATCTTTCATGATTTTTGTCCATTAGAGGTAAAACGTTATCAAATTGCATCTCTAAATTATACAGAACTGTGGAAAACATGTACATGCATTTTTATATGTATTAAAGATATATATTTGCAATCTTGAAAACTGTGGTAGTTTACTTATATAAATCCCATAAAAAGAAACAGCATGTTTTCTTGCCACTCTACAATACTTTTCCACTGTAAACAATTACAGCTGTAACAATTTTGCTTCCATCTACATTATTTTAGAAATATGTCCCAGTTTTAAGAGGTTATTTTAGATGACCATGAAATTGCAATAGTCTAAAGTTAACAGACCTGAACAAACAGAATATGTCCGTTGAAAATCAGGATACAACCTTAAAATAAATGTCACATATAATATCTCTTGCTTGTTAAAGGGAAGCCATGGTGACAGTTTATCCTTTGCCTTTTAAATCAGTTTATACAGTTTATAAGCCAACATATAGAAGAATAGCTTTCTGACCTAAAGGTGTTTTTTCCACAGCTAATCTCACAGAGACATAAAAAACAATGGCCTTCAAAATTCTCTTAACTTACAGTCCTCTGAGTTATTTCGTACATCCCTAGAGGTGAAGACAAGTTATCAAATGTTCCACTAATTTAAAAAAATATTCCTTACTTGGACAGTTCAGTGACCAGAGAGAAAAAACAGAAATTTAGTGACCTTCATGTTCTTGATTGGTTTATTTTAATTTTATTTTAAATAGTGGAAGAAACTAACAGAGCAGAGAAAAAGGGATTCTATTACTGACATTTGTTTTCTAAAACTGAATGTTCTAAGAGAAATACACAAAATATCTGAGAGCAGCAGTTTTTACTCCCCTGGAAGGCTCAGGGAGTGATAAGATTTCCTGATGCTTTGCTGAAGAGAAAAGTGAGGTAGAAGATAAGAGAATGGGTACAGGAGCTCTGGTCCCCAACTCCTCTGATCTCAAATCTAGGTTCTGATGGTCTCCACAACAAGACACTAGGGAGCAAATGGTGGCATGTGCTTGCAGATAGGCACATGCTTCAGGTTGAAAACAGTGACTCAGATTCTTCCAGCCTCATCTAAAAGTAACAAGGAGATCAGACAAAGGGAGGGGTCCAGGTGGTCAGCCCTGAGGTATCTTTTGGCACCTCACTTTGTGCATCTTTCAACAAAGGTGAGTTTCCTCAACAAAGTTATATTTGAGTACAAAAATATAACCATTTCTCCCCACCAAGCTTTAAAATTATACATTTTTTCAGGAATAAATTTGAAAGTTGCAAAATAAATTGGGAAGGGCAAAAAAAATTAAAAACCTCATAGTTTCTCCCTAAAGTCTTGACAAAGAAAATAATTGAATTCCATAAAGGAAAAATAAAGTCTTGTGTACCTAAATTGTGGCCGGAGTGTACTATAGACAAGGAACTATTAAGCATGAGGATTTAATGGTGAACAGAAGAGGTGGCACCCCTCATCAGAGTCTGTTGTGGGAGACAAACATTCAACCATGAATCTTCTATCATGCATGATAATAACAAGTCAATGTAGCATACAACAAAAGAATTGCTTGATGTCTGTGGAACTTTCCATGGAAGTGTCCTACTTTATTGAGTGAATAAATTGATGAATGAATATGAATTATTTAGAAAAAAATAATGAAAAAGGGTGTTCTAACAAAAAGAACATATACATTCCCTTCCAATGTCAAACCCTAATGGGATGGAAAGCAGCTTGATGTTTGCAAAGCATTGAAAGAAAAGACCAGCATGGAGTGAGATGGAGAAACAAGTGGGAAGATGGCTGTGTATCCTGCTGGGCCCTAGTGTCCATACTGCAAATTATTTTAGTAATCATATAGGAATGAGATGC